>NC_048894.1:63428149-63458708 GCF_011077185.1 Oxyura jamaicensis | reverse complement strand
TTTCCTTCCCTTTCCTTCCCTTTCCTTCCCTTTCCTTCCCTTTCCTGTCCTTTCTTTTCTTTTCTTTTCTTTTCTTTTCTTTTCTTTTCTTTTCTTTTCTTTTCTTTTCTTTTCTTTTCTTTTCTTTTTCTTTTTCCCACTAGGCACAGTTTAGGTATGACTCTCAAAATTTTGTTAGCCAGTATAAGCCAGTTCTTACCTATAAAAAGATGAAAAAATAATTGATTTTAAAGTTGCTTGTTAGACCCTCCTGATTCTTTAAAATCTTCCTGATTGAAATATTAATACATAGCAGGTTTTTTTCTGTCTGAGCTTTAGGACTTCTATGCTTTGCATGCTCAAATTTAATAATTTGAATAAAAGTGGGATTGTATTAAAATCCATTTTAAATTCCTGATCTAAAACTGTTTGGACTAATTTAAAGAATTCTACAGTATTTTAACTCCTTCTTTAAAGATGTGGCTTAATTTCAGCAGTATGGTAGGTTGACCCTGGCTGGCATCTGAGTCCCCATCCAGTTAGCCCATCACTTCCCACAGCAAGATAGGGGAGAGAATTGGAAAAACAAAAGTTAAAAACAAACAAACAAACAAAAAACAAACAACAACAACAACAACAACAACAACAAAACAACAAAAAACTCATGGGCCAAGATAGACAGTTTAATAAGTGAAGAGAACAGAAAAGTTAAATAAGTGATGCAAAAACTCAGCATCAGCAGACCGATGCCCAACCATCCTCTGCGAAAAAACTACTTTGGAGATGCTCTCCCCACCAGTTTTATGGCTGAACATTACATTACATGGTATGAAGTATATATTGGGCCAGCTCAGGTCAGCTGTTCTGGCTGTGTCTCCTCCCAGACTCTTACCTACCCCCACTTCACCTGCTGATGGAGCATGGTGAAAAAACAGAGAAAGCTTTGGCACTGTGCAATGAGAGCTAAAACACTGGTGTTATCAGCACTGTTTTGTTTGTTAATTCATAATACAGCATTATATGGGCTGCTGTGAATAAAATCAGCTCCATCCAAGCCGGACTCAGTACAGAAAGGAAAAATGCAATTTTGAAGCAAACAGATGAAATATTAGGTGGCATTAAGTTATGAGCAATTCTCCTCAGTGCTGGGTCTGGAAACCTTCAACATCCTCACCATGATGTGCATAACATAGGAGAGCTTTTGGGTGTCACCAAACTGGAGGAATAAGAAACATGCTGAAAGGCAGGAATGTTGTTCCTCAGCAGACTGTCAGGTGGACCAGCAGGAATCTTACAGAATCCTGCGCCTGGGATGAAACAATCTCATGCATCATCCCTGCCTGGACACTAGGTCAAAAGAACAAGAGGCAAGTCATGAGTTGCAGCAAGGGAAACTCCAAATCTGAATGATACATAAAAGCAAAAATAATAATAATGTGAGAGTACAGCTGTGGGCCAGTAGTTCAGAGAAGGTGTTTGGTTTCTTTATCCTTAGAAATTTTCAGAACACACGGAAGTCCTGGGCAGTTTTATCTAACTTTGAATTTAGCCGTACTTCATCAGGGGATAGGACTATGTGACCTCAAGAGATCTCTTCCAATCTATTTTTATTGTGGTTCTGTAATTTCAACTAGTCTTAGCACAACAGAAGGCAGAGGTCAAACTCTATCTACATCTTTAGAATCATAGAATCATACAGAGACTATCCCAAGTTGAAATGGACCCACAAAGATCATCGAGTCCAACTACTGGCTCTGCACAGGACCACCCAAAAACCAGACCGTACTCTGTAGCTCTGTGAAGTTTTAAGGTATTAAATATGGTACTAAAATTACTAACTTGCAGCAATTATTAATGTGGAACATTTAGTAATTCTAAGCTAAGTCACCATTTGCTCTAACACACATTCTGACATCCAGATTTTGTCCTTGCTAATATTTTGTCAGTATGGGGTTTTTCTGTAATAGCTAAAATACGTCTTCACATTAAAAGACCTGAAACTGTTTTAGTTCAGTATTAATATATATATATACATCTATACATTTCCTTTTTGCCTCACGGCTAACTGCAGAGGTTTCACACTCCTGTATGCTTTTGAAAAGATGTTGTTATGGTGTTTTATTTCACAGGTTGTATTCTTCCATGTCCCTTCATTAACACTTTTTTTTTTATCCCTCATACAGTTAAATATGCCCACTAATGACCAGTTCAGGGATTTTAGCTAAGAGCAACCTATTTTTCTTGCAGAGTCATTTTTGTCTCACAGCTTGGATTTACTTATCTGTTTGTTAACTGCTTACTGCCTAATTTCACTTGTCAGGTTTTTCATCTGTTCTTGTAGTTTTGCTGCTTTGTATACTTCACATTTATTGGGGTGAAAAGTTTGCTGGTATTGTTTTCCAGCCTTGTTTATTCTCCCCATTGTTGCATTACAAAGAGCTCCTTCTCTCCTAAAGCACCAAAGAAGGTTCAGTATTCCAAACTGTTTAATTGACTGAATATTAATACTTCTCAATCAAAGATGTATCAGCTTGTGTTTGCAGTCTGCTCTTGGTAGACAGAACGAGAAATCTACCCTCATGTGCCATCATTTTTTCTATATTATTTTGTGACTGATTTTGCAGGTTGATTACTGTTGAGGCAAAGCAAAATGCACGAAAGGGTACAATATCCTTTCTGCAGCCCTGAATGGAGCATATTCTTGAATATCAGAACAGTGCTGTGGTAAATTGCCTCTTTATTTATTTCAAGATTGTATACAGAGGAGATACAACAGAGCTAACGAGACTGTGCATATATATGGGTTACATTAGAATGAGAAACAGCTACACTAATTAACTCTGCTCCCTAATGAAATTAAATTCATGTAGTACAATACATTTAGAATAAAGTCAATACAAAACCAAACTATCAATTTATGGTTCCTTCATTATGGCAGGATGACATAAACAATATCATGATTATCTGTTATGTTGTAACAGTAATCACTGATAAGGATGAAGAGGGACTTTCTGTTGGTAGGTTGAGGTTGTTCCTTTTTCCACCAAATAAAACAATAGCTTTCTTCCCTCTCCCACTTTCTCTCCTCCAGACATACAGGCTAGTAAGTTAGTAGACTATTATTATCTCTCATTTTTTAAGTTAATTTTGGAAAAATATCTTAACACATTAATTTGCACATATAAAATATTTAAAAGCAACGTAACCTCAAAATGTAAGCTTTAGTTAGAAACACAATATTTTTTCTCACTGAGCTAACACTTATTTTCATGATTGATACATTTGTGAGGAGGGCTGTTGATGCATCTATCTGCTCTGTAACATTTCAGTTGGTTTGCTTGCTGGTCCTTTGGACAGTCTGAGAGACGGTCACACTGGCTCCCTTGTTGCCAGCTGGAAGGTGGCTTGGCCACATGCTGTTTTCCTGGGTGCTGACCTGCCTTGTTCCACTTGGCCAGCCTGGCCTGCCTGTGCTCCTTTGCCCTGCTGCTGAAACCAGAGCTCGGCTTTGCAGGCTGGGGTAGCTAGTGGTTGTGCACTGGCCATGGACTCTGTTGGCAAAAGGCTATGCGTCTGTAAGGTCTGTGCAAGTGGAGGTTTCAGAGGTTGTGGATGGATTTCTTCTAATGGAGGCTGAGACGCCGGCTCTGTTACAGTCTCAGTACCAGTGGGGTGCTCTGGAGCTGCGTGGGCTCTTAGGACAGGTGATGAAGCACGGCAAGTCAGCACAGAGACAAGGTCCTCCTCAGTATTTAGGCAGTTGATGATATCAGATGGAAGAGAGGTTGATGTGATCTCAAACCCAGGATCTGCTCCAGACAGAGCTCTATACTATGAACTATTCCTGAGTGGTGAGCAGAATTCTTAGCAAACTGCATAAAGTGAATTCCCATAGACCGGTTTCATGAATTATTGTCTGCCATCCACTCCATGAGCACTTCCTTAATATTGCCATTTGAACACTCTACCAGCTCTTGACTTCGAGTGTCTTGTTTTTCCATGCACCAAGCTGAGCTGAGGCCACAAATATTTCAGTTCTTGCATGACTTCAGTAACAAATTCAATTCCATCATGACCCTCTAATACAACAAGTGCTCCAAAAATGAGAAAGATGTCAAGAAACTGTAGAATTAGCTCAGCTGTATTTTTTCTTGTAAGTGGACAGAGAACACAAAATTTGGTGACACAGTCCTGGTACATCATTATCCACTTCAAGCTGCTTAGAGACATCAACTGCATATCGATAATGTCAATTTGCCCCCTTACTAAGTGCTCCTTGTTCAGAAGGGACTGGCCAACAAGCTGTTCAGCCAGATGGTACCTTCTTTTTTCCTGGCAGACTCTACAGCAGGATTTGAAGAGCCCAGTGGCATCTCTGGTGATGTTTGCATGGTTAGATGACAAGTGTTTTACGACATGATCATGGCCATCATGACCAGTCACCATATGTGCTTTTTTTTCATAATATGTGGGAGATTCCTCTTTTGTCTGCCTTCTCTTAATCAGTTTCTCAGTGTCTCCACATTATAGAATTTCGTATCTGAAATAAGGGAAAAAGGAAACTCTTCATTAGCAATAAAGCTGAATATCTGAAGGGGAGAAAGTAGCAATGTATACACTTACAGTTTAAAAAAAAAAAAAAAAAGAAAAAAGAAAAGGAAAAAAATAGATGGTGGACTCTCCATATTTACTTTGCAAGCAGATAATATTCATGTCTTGACTTTGACCTGGGATTTTGTATTGCCTTTTTTATTTCAGCAGTAATTACATAAAGCTCTTGTCATCAGGATCATGCACTCTGAGCATTTCTATTGGTTCTTGTAAAGTTCTTTAAGTTTAATTTCAAAGTCCTGAGACATCTTCAGAAAGTATTACTTAGCAAGTAGAGGAATCTGATCCAAGTACCTCCTTTTACGTACAACTGTTCTTGCACCAATTGCTGACATATGCTACAGTCATATTATGAAACCAGTCATTCTGCAAAATGACTAAAATCTTCAGTCATTTCTTAAAATGACTGTTAAGTTATTTAGCAAAAAGACAGAAAATAGTAGGTAGGTATTATGCAAAATGTCTAATCTTTGTCTTTTTAAAGTTATTAGCTTAAAAGACAATAGAAATAGTTGTTTTGTTTCATTTTTTCCCCATGCTATATAGAAATACACAATAAATCACAGAACAAAAGCAGATTTCTATAACAGAGACTATTGTGAGGTCCTTTTTGCTTTGTAAAATTTGCATCTGTTTTTATTTTTTTTCTTCCACTGGACTGATATTTGAAGCACCTGACCTTCCCTACTAAAACAATATAGACAGTCATTTCATGAAATGTTAGAAATCATTATGCATTTCAGGTGATGGTCAAATACAGTGTGGAGTTGGACAGTGTAATAAAATAGCCAGTATTTTAAAAATGCATTAAACCTTCAGTCATTTAATGTAATAAGTTGCTGAAACAGTCATTTCATGAAGGAGCTAAAAATTTCCAGTCTATTTTTTTCAGAATAGTTGCTTCCACAGTATCATCATAATACATACACATTGCATGCCATTTGGGTTTAAACTTCTGGAGGCCAGTTTACTTCTGGGATAATTTTATTCTTGCAAGTTGAATTTAACTTGCAGGCCTCTTTTTGTTATGCTAGAGTTCATAATGTTTTTTTCCAGTGCACAGATATATTTCCAATCCTGAATAGGTACTGATTCAACTGCTCCTTCTATAGCAAAGGATGGGAACTGCAACAGAAGAAGGCAAAATAGGTTGGCGTCTGTCTCCATGCATGTGGAGTTCACACTCAGTCATGTTTCTCTGTACACAGCCCCCAGACCTACAAAGTCTCTCTCCAAGGACAAGATTCAAGATAGTCCACCATAGGATTTTCCTGCAATGCTGATACACTCTGTGCTGTCTTTTTTTTTTTTTTTTTTTTTTCCCATGCTTCTGTAGCACCTCACTAGTGAAATCTCTGTAGTCTTTTCCTCTTCTGAAGAAAAGCTTTGGGAAGACCAAGGACTATCTGCATTTCTTACAGCATGTGCTCCTGCATCCTTTGTTAGCGGTCACGGTGCCACCACTAGTATATTTTCCCTGCCTCAGCCTTTGTCAGGTTGTTGTGTTTCTCTCTGTTGCAGACCTCTAAAATATATGAGATGTTGTGGGGTCTTTTTCATCAGTGCCATTCCCTTAGTATGCTGCTATCGTAGAGTCAGAAGTCAGGGTCCTGCTTCCCAAGTTCAGATGAAGGATTCAGACATGCTATTGAATGTCTATGTTAACATCTTTCTTAACTCTTTTCAGCTCTGGGCAGGTGGTTTTTCTTTACAATGATACCACTACAGATGGGGTTGCCCATGGATTTGAGTTGTGCCCCCCCATTAGTTGCATGTCACACTGCTCATCTCTGAGCCTAGCACCATTTCCATTATAGATATATATATATTATATAATGCAGCTAGACTTCAGGGAATGGATTATGTGTATTATCCTTATAGGTATTTTTCTTTTCAACAAAAAATATTATTTATTAAGCAACTGTTTGCAGGTGGGGAAAATTGTCTTACTAAGTAACAGAAAATTTAGTTTCGTTTCCTGAAGTTTCTGGCTGGGAGCTCAAACTGGTGTTTTATTAATGACTCCTTGGCTTTTGAAATTGCCCTTGTCACCAACTAAGCTCTATCCATAGTGTTTACTTACAGGGAGAGTGTAAACAAAGCACTGTTTCTCTTGCAGCTGTGGAGATCCCCCCTTTCTCTTACAGCACTGGTCCAATATGGCCTGGTCCTTGGAACCATAGGGAAATGGCAATGGTAATGGCGATGGAAATGGTGATGGAAATGGAAATGGAAATGTCAGGTGATGTGGGTCTGTGGAAAACTGCCTGGAAACGTATTATATTCTACCTTCCTATCCTCTTCCCAACATGTTTTCCAGGGCCTATCTATGTTCTCTGCCCTCTATGTTCTTCTGTAGCAGAGCTTTTTTTTTTTTTTTTCTTGTGTGGTATTCTATGGACTGGCTCCCGCATATTTGCAACGCCCCACCACTGCCTCCACCATCACTGTTCACAGGAGATGCTTGGCTACATTTCAGAGGCTCTGGCCTTGACTATGCTTTTGTTTTCAGGAGTTTTTCAGAAACTTCTTCCATGACATTGTTAGCAGCACCTCCAGTTCCTCCTCAGCTCTTGCTGAGTGAGCAGGAAGGGTGTCCGGGAGGGTGGGAGAGAGCAAGAAGCTGGTGAGGGGCAAAGCAGGGGGGAGGCTGGAAGGAGCAGAACCTAGTCTTCCCCACAGGCCCTGTCAGCACCCTTGCTGGAAGCACCACTTCTGTCACCAACTGGCAGTGCAATTCCTGCCAGTGTTAACTAAGACTTCATTCTTTTTGGGTTAGAGAAGGCTTTCTCTGCCAGACTCACAATGTAAGATGAGTGGCAGATGTAAAGTTTGTCTAAATATAGCAATAGAAATCATGACTTAATGCCAGCTAGTATCACCAGCTAAAAGCATAGAATTATATCCCCCTAATTCTGCTCATTAGCATCAAGAATTAACATTAATATTATTAGTATCAATTTCTATTTGGAAAAAAAAATCAAAACTGTCTGGTATGTTTTTGTGATGTCATAGTGCAGAGTGTTGCAAACGTACATTTTTACAAAAATTAAACTACTTGTGATTTTAACGCATTAATGAACATCAGTTAAGCTCAATGGTCAAGATGTACTGTTTGCAAATATGTGTCTTATTTTTCAAATTTTATTTATTTAACTTTTTGAGTAAATAGACATTTTGTGTGTTAACAACTTTATTGCAAAAAAAGGTTTACAATATAGTGTTACAAAGGTATGCAGTGCCTACAGAATGCATGTAAAACATTTCCATCCACCAACAATGTTGCTATAAGAGAAAACATAAATGTATCATAGAATAACTGAATCTCCTGAGTTGGAAGGGACCACAAGGATCATCAAGTACAACTCCTGACTCTGACCAGGACCACCCCAAAATCAAACCCTGTGTCTAAGAGCATTGTCCAAATACTTCTTGAACTCTGACAGGCTCAGTACCATGACCACTGCCCTGGGGAGCCTGTTCCAGTGCCTGAGCACCCTCTGGGTGCAGAACCTTTCCCTAACACCCAGCCTGACCCTCCTGTCCCAGCTCCATGCCATTCCCTCGGGTCCTGTCACTGTCCCCAGAGAGCAGAGCAGAGCTCAGTGTCTGCCCCTCTGCTCCCCTCCTGAAGGACCTGCAGGCCGCCATGAGGCCTCCTCTCAGTCTACTCTTCTCCAGACTGAACAGACCAACTGACTTCATCTGCTCCTCATATGTTTTTCCCTTTAGACCCTTCACCATCTTTGTAGGCCTCCTTTGGACACTCTCTAATGATTTTATGCCTTTCTCACATTGTGGTGCCCAAACCTGTACACAGTACTTGAAGTGAGGTGGCTGGCCCTTTTGTCTACCAGGGCACACTGATGACTCCCGTTTGTTTTGCTGTTGACCAGAATCCCTCAATCCCTTTCCACGGCGATGCTCTCAACCTCTCATTGCCCATTTTGTATGGATAGCAGGGCTGCCCCATCCCAGGTACAAAGTCCAGTACTTGCTCTTGTTAAAGCTTCATATGGCTGATGACTGCCCATCTTTCCAGTTTGTCAAGATCTTTCTGCAAGACCTTTCTACCCTTAAGGGATTCAACAGTTCTTTCTAATTTAGTATCATCTATAAGCTTAATTATTATGCATTCAATTATTTAGCCTAGAGAAAAGGAGGCTTAGGGGAAGCAACAAGCAATAGGACACTTCTTCACTGAAAGGGTTGTAAAGCAGTGGAACGGGCTCCCCAGGCACGTAATTGAGTCACCATCCCTGGAGGTGTTCAAAAGATGTGTGGATGTGTTGTTTAGGGACATAGTTTAGTGCTAGAATTGGCAGTGCTAGGTTAAAAGTTGGATTTGACAGTCTCAGAGATCTTTTCCAACCCAAAATGATTCTATGATTCTGTGTCCTGCAACCAGATCATTTACATAAGCATTGAAGAGAACTGGCCCTAAAATGGAGCCCTGGGGAACCCCTCTAGTGACTGACCACCAGCCTGATACAACCCCACTTACTAAAATCCTTTGATCCCAAGCATGTTTTCTGCTTCAGGATAAAACTGCTTAATGTACTTTTAAACCAAAATTTTATTGCTTTTTTAATGACACATAATTAACTGGTAGTCAGTGAACTACACATTCAAATTGATTCATTCCATGTTTTAAATGTCTCTCTAGTTCCTCAATTACTGTTTAACCTGGCAGGTGGTCTCCTTTGTCTTTAACACAATTATTTTGGTGCAAACGCTTTCTCAGACAGTTTTGTCTCAAATTCACACACACTGTAAACTCTCACATTTCCCTCTGTTAATCAGCTGTTGTGATTCAGACACTTTGCCAAGGGTGGACCATGTGAGTATCCCCACATATCCCTTGTGTTATGAACTTCAGCGGTTTCCAACTTTTGCTGTTGTATAGCAGTACTCAGACTCTGACCTGAAAATACTTTCTCATGATCAGACCTACTAAGGGATATAGTGTAGCCTGAAGCAGAAAGGAAGATGAGGAATAAAGAATATGGAAGAGATGGGATCCTGTCTGATGATTCCTGATGGGAACCATCTTAGACATCACTCTTTGTTGGGGACAAAAGCAATTAGCTTTTTAGCACTAAGATCATACAGGTACAGCAAGATCTACCAATCATTATTTGATCATTGTCTGATGAGCAAGAGATGTTGAAGTAGAAAGAAATTGAAAGATTCGTAAGTATGAAAAGGTGGATTTCAACAGCATCATAAGAAGAGACTTCCACTGGAATTTAATTAATTGATAACCTCTAATTTGTCAAAAGATTAAGATATTATTCCATTGACTCTAAATGAGAAATGTGACATTATGCAGATGGAAATAAGAAAGATAAATTAGACGTTGTCTTGGGTTATAGCAGTCAGAGATTTGCACTCATTTTTTGGGATGGGTTTAAAATGGCAGAGCTATGAAAGCCTGAATGTCTTTCACAAAGTTATTCTGTCGATTTTTTCCTCTTTTCAAATACAGTTCAACTCTGTCTTCAGAGCTAGCACCTCACAATACCTCATTGAGGTATAGTAAGCTCTTTAGCTAAACCAGGTTTATTAGCTTTTCCATCCCTCCAATACAAGCAATAACATTCTCCTAGTTCAGGGTACTAAATTTAAAGTGTTGATTTCAAGATAAAGGTACTGAGAGTAGTTACAAACTTCAGAATTACACAAAATCAACATAGGATAAAAAAAAAGCATTGTTACCTTGGAGACCTAAAATATTTGACTTTTTATGAAAAGACAACAATTATCTGAATGATCCTCACCGATAGCTATTCTTATTTTAAATTGAACAAATCTGTAAGTAAAAATACAGTCTTTTGGTCTGAGCTTACAATATTCAGTGAGGATATATAATTTTTGTTGGTGGAGACATTTTCACAACATGGTAAAGAGAACAAAGCTCTTTTCTGCTGTAATGATACCATCTCCAAAAGGTGATTCTGAGAAAGTCTTCTAGAGAAAAAAATTGATAGTTTGTTTTTAAAGAGTTGATTGAATTGTTCACTTAGAAAGTTATATTTGTCTTTACAGTGAAACCTATTCAGGTAGAATAATAGTTTCACTGATATTTTATGCTTGCAGGCAATAAATAAGAAACGTATGTGGAAAACAATATAGATCTTTGAATTTCAAAAATGCAGTCCCTAATTCCATAAAAAAAACTTCTCTTTTGTGTGTGTGTGTGTGTGTGTGTGTGTGTGTTTCTACATACTTTGTGAGTTCTCTTAAGTCTCATTCTAGTGCCTCAAATTTCACAAAGCTTGATCTAAAAGAAGTAAGATCTGTGAGCCATGGGCTCATGCTATTTCTCCCCACTCCTCAAGGTGTATCCACAACTCGCTAGGTATTGCTGTGAGGAAATCCCAGAGGCAGCCCTCCAGTTTACGAGCTGAGACGTGGATGGTGGATCACCCCATTATTGTGGGGAGGAGATGAGCAGAACCCTGCATGAGTGTGTTATGTTGTTTCCATGGCCCACCATGACTTGCTGGGAAGTGGGCTTGCTCCATTTGTCCAGCACCATGCTCCACCAGTCCATGTGCCACAGGTGGTTGGTGCTAGCAGCAAGGCAACCTGCTTCGAAGCACAGCCACATTTTGCTTGAAGAGGCGGCTTCCACTCAGCACAAATGACAGCAGATCCAGGCAGCTGAGTGCAGTCAGACTCAAAAAAACTTCATTGTAGCTTTCTAACTGTTCATAGTCATTCACATGCTGTATGTAGTAGGCCCTAAAGAGGTGATAGGGAAGGAAGCAAATTATGATGACACAGATGAAAATCAAGTTTTTCACCTGGGCCCAGAATTCTTGATGTGACCAGAGGGAGGTGGAGAGTTTTCTTGACACTTTTATCAGAATGAAAATCTGCAAGCTCAAGAGAACACAAGTAATACAGGCGACAACCACAATTATTAGGTAGTTTAGGATTTTCACACTCTCCTGCTGCAGTTCTTTGTGGAACTTAAAACATGTTTTATTATCATATGTCCCTGAGCGTCCATACTCAATGCAGAATAGTGGCACCACAAAGACAATGACGAAGATCCACACAGCAATGCTGGCGGCAATGGCATGCAACTTCCTATAAAACTCTACCTTATCCTTCCATTGAAAGAAGATCAGCCACCGGATCACCAGTGTAATCACGTAGAATAGGAAGGTCAGGTACATGTGGAGGTGCACCATAGCACTCACCATTTTGCAGAATGGCATCTGGAAGACCCACTCCTTGTTGACATAGTAGTGCAGGCGGAAGGGCACAGTGAGGAGAAGGAGACCGTGCACCACAACCAGGTTAATGATGGCTGTAGTGGTCACAGACAGAGTGTTCATCTTGACCAGCACAAATGACATTGCAATGGACCCTATCCCACCTCCAGCAAAGGCAACTGAGTAGATAGTAATCAGGATGGCACTCATGGAGTTTGTGTGGATGAAGGAAGAGGAGGAGCCATTGCTAGCCATATTTTCTTCAGTCATATTCCTGAAATCTTCGTTGTACGTATTCTAAAAATGAAAGAATACATAAAAACTGGGTAAGAGTAGGAGTGTACAGAGCCCGTCTGAAATGCCGGCAGAGCTTTCCATCTGGCTCTTACTCAAGGAGTAAACCTGGATTCTTATACATGGAACAAGCTGTAATGGTTATTCAGACATCTTCCAGACTAGAGGAAACAAGCTGAGAATGTTGGAAGGAGGAACTGCTGTAGTACTTGAGATGTTACCATACCCTTAAACATGAATTAGTAGTAGGTAAAAAGAAAAGATTCTTAGAGAAATCATGATTTTGTTTTTGAGCTGTGTTCTCAGTTTACTTCTCATATGGTCATTTCTATTGTTCTTCAGCAAACATCAGAGATATTGTTTGAATTCTGCTACTCATTCATCCGTTTTTTTATTTGAAGCACAAATCTGCCCTTCCCATAACCAGAAAATAACCATACACTGTTCTGTCAAAGCTACAAATTTTGTCTGCTACAGTGTGCTGGGTTTTGCACACATTTCAGTCAATTCCTTCTCCATGGACAGTACATCTGAGTAATGGATTAAATAGTATGGATACTCAGGCTCAGTGGAGATTCTGCTCAGATCCTGCTAGCCTGAGCAACATGTGCATTGCTGTCCTGGTGCTCAGGGCCATTTTATTAGAATATGCGGTGACAGGGTGTTACAAAATAGGATATTAAAAAATGTTAGAAAAGGCCATCTTGGGTTAGTGCAAATAACCTTTCCTGTCTGGGACTTATGGAGGCTAACTGAAAGTTAGCAGAAAATTTAATACACATGCTATACATTTTTAATGTAATGCTTCTGTCAAGAGAGATTAAACATAATTTTGATTATTCTAAATGTATTTTCTGTTGGGATTTTTAAGTATTATGAGAGTATGTGGGAGAAGAAAAGTTCAGGTGGGGTGTCATACTGAAGCATGTTTGCATCTATGAAGGTATCAAGAGGATGTCCACAATACAGTCACAGAAAGAAAGCTTGAAAAATGAACAATGCTGGGCTCTGTAATATCCTGGTTATACTGCTAATGCAACCTGAAAAAATCTAATTTAAAACTGGCTCTGGTATGTCTTCCATTTCACCTGTGAATCCTGCAATACAAGAAGGTTTTCTTCCTGGGTGAGTTTTTGAAATCTTTTCTTTTAATACGACAATGATATTTACTTCACAAAGTAGTATTTGTACCTCTTTATATGACTGGTATTTCACCTTGTTTTCATAAATAAGTTGGGAGGAAAAAATGTTAATCAGCATTTCTCTCTCTTGTGGAAAAGAGGAAATGCCTGTAACATTTTAATAAACTGTTTTTGCTCACAGTGAGATGTTAATATCTGTGATGTGTCTAAGATATTTTTATTGTTTCTTAGCAGTATTTCTAGGCATTTGCCACTACAGAAATCAAGATCTCTTTACACTTTGAAAAATCAGTTATTCTCTGTTTATCCTAATGCAACTAAGACTTCAGATATTTTATCTCATTCAACATAAACAGAACTGCCATACCTTAAATAGTATGTGGTGTTTGTTGGTATATACTGACATTTTCTGTCTGAAAAAGTCATTCTGAATTTCATGGATAACTAAGTCCAGTGAGAAGTAAAATGGCATACAGTGAAAGAGCTGCTTCTTAAAGGTGCTGCTTATTGGCACACTGCAGTTCTTGCATCAGAAACCATAGAAGTTCCTTCCAGTTTTGTTCTCGTTTCTGAGATGTGTTTGTTTCAGCCTAACACCATGAAAGCCAGAAGTCATTAGCAACAGCTACTCATCGGTTTCTCAAGTGTTGAACTTTAATTTGAAAAGATGTCCCTAAAAAGTGACATTATCACACTGTTTTAATTTGAATACATATTTAAAGTTTTTTAAGTGTCACAGCCCTGAAAGCAACAAGCTGCAAATGCAGGCACATGTTAGCAGCCCCACAGCAATGATGTGCTTGTAGAGGAAGGACCTCTCGTGGTCACTGTTCAGAGTCCAGCAATGAAACTAGATCTGAGACAGGAAGGAAAAGATAAGCAGAAGTCAGATAACTGACATTATCCTCATGTAGTCATGTAGTCATGTATTAGGTGGACAGCAAGAAATCTATCTGTGTCTACAAAAAATCAACCTAGACACTTAAATGCAGGCTTCTGCAGAATTCTGCAATCATCGCTAAGTCCCTTTGTTTTAAGATTCTGCAGAAGATCTTTTTCTTTAATCTTCAGAAAAAAAAGTTACCAGCAGATATTATACAGGAAATAAGCTTATCAGCTCCCCACTACTACAGACATCCAACTGAAATGTCATTGTGTGATAATACAGAGTGTTTGACACTCTGGATGACACAGGATGTTTCAAAGAGGAGATGCAGCTTTCTGGTAAGATAAGGCTTCCTATTGTGCTGACACTCACATAGCTACAGCCCACTGACCTGCTCTACAACCAACAAGTTCTTTGGCCAGAATTTCACAGGATCACAGAACCACAGAATCTTTTACGTTGGAAGAGACCTCCAAGATCACCGAGTCCAAACTATGACCTAACACTAACAAGTCCTTCTCTAAATTATATCACTAAGCTCTACATCTAAACGTCTTTTAAAGACCTCCAGGGATGGTGACTCCACCACTTCCCTGGGCAGCCTATTCCAATGCCTAACAACCCTTTCGGTAAAGAAGTTCTTCCTAATATTCAACCTAAACCTCCCCTGGCGCAACTTTAGCTGATTCCACCTTGTCCTATCACCAGGCACATGGGAGAACAGACCAACCCCCACCTCACTACAGCCTCCTTGCAGGTACCTGCAGAGAACGATAAGGTTGCCCCTGAGACTCCTCCACAGTAAACAATCCCAGCTCCCTCAGCCGCTCCTCGTAAGACTTGTTCTCCAGACCCCTCACCAGCTTCATTGCCCTTCTCTGGACTTGCTTGAGCACCTTGATGTCCTTCTTGTAGTGAGGGGCCCAAAACTGAACACAGTACTCGAGGTGCGGCCTCACCAGAGCCGAGTACAGGGGGACAATCACTTCCCTGGACCTGCTGGCCATACTGTTTCTGATACAAACCAGGATGCTGTTGGCCTTCTTGGCCAACCTGAGCACACTGCCGGCTCATATTCAGCCGACTATCAGCCAATACTCCCAGGTCCTTCTCTGCCAGGCAGCTTTCCAACCACTCATCGCCCAGCTTGTAGCTCTGCTTGGGGTTTTCTCCTCAAAATGTCAGTGCCTTCCTATCCCCTCCCCCTCTAGCCACAGCCAGTTCAGTGACATTGCTCAAGTTTTCGAGCAAGGTTTGGTCTTCCTGTGCATTAAGTCTCTCAGTTAATTTCTGCTGGATTTGTGCTTTGACCAGTCATGAGGGGCAACCACTTTATTTGAATGCCATAGTGGTTAAAGAGACATCTGCTGGTGCCAAGGGCTCAGAGACATTGCCAAAATAGCTACATTTTAGTTTGACAAAGGAGATAGACTGCCAAGAGGCCAGATGCTGGGAACTTTCAGAAATATAATCAGCAAAAAATTCATGTGTATTCAAGATTCATCAGTTTTCAGTGCAGATAATGCCACTACTTTCATTTCCTGTTACTTTCTGCACAGCACAGCCCACAGAACTTCCCTGGACTACCCTGGTCATGCAGAGCATGTCATTTACAAATATGACTCACACTGTCAAAATTTTCCCAGTATAAGCATATTTTTTCTGACCTTTAGGAACTTATTTCTCTTTTATCCTACTGTTAATTATCCTACTGTTTAAAAAAAATATCGGCAAACTATATTTCTAGACAGGATTTGTACCAGTTTAACTTCCAGATATCATACATGCTTATGTTTTTGCCTTTGGATTCAAAAACCTTTGTCAAATTTTGCTTTTTGTTTTTCTCAATATTTAGTAGTTTTTCTATGTTTAGATTTTTTTTGATACATACTTAGAGAAAAGTAGAGATAGTTATCTTCCCTTTGTCTCAGTCATACTTGTGGCTCCTCCCTGAACTCCTCCATACCATCAACATCATGCTCTTATTATTTTGTTCTTATATGAACAACTTTGCATTTCACAATACTAAAATGCTCCTGACCTATTAATCCAAATCAGTCTGTCACTGACTTGTCCTCTTCACTGCTCAATGTTTTCCCAAGCAGGTTCATCAGTCACCATTATGTTATACCAACATTATATCAGTGTATCCAAAAATAAATAAATTAATCACATTTGTCAAAAATGATGACACTCCTACAATCTCTGCCAAACAGTGAGCTCTACTGCCTGTCTGTCTGTATAACAAGTGTCTGCAAAATTTATCCCCCTGTATATCTGCAGAGGGACTGGCAGGCTTCACACAGATTTTCATGTGTTCTGACAGTTGGGTTCTGCATAAGAAGCATTTGCAGCCTGCATGCAGCCAGCTGAGAAGTTTCATTTGAATTTGCAGGGGGAAAAAAATCAATTCAAACGAAAGATTTCTATTTTTGACAGACTTAATAAAATAGAAAAAAAGAATGTTTGTCAAAACTGACATCTCTACATCAAAGCAAACTACGTTGGTAGCAGTGCAAAATACAAATATTATTTAACAAAAGCCTGTTTAAAATGTGCATTTGTTTCACAAACATCATCATTTAGTCTCAGAGCTACTTTCTATTGAGCATTGTAATTGCTTTTTGATTTATTCTCATTCCATGCCGTGTTATGGTAATGTAAGCAATGTCACTCGAATAATTGCAGTATTCTCTTGATTTCAAAATTACTACACACACCTGAATTTTGAAGTATAAATGTCTGCTTAAAGTAAAACATACCATATTTAAATATGCAATGTATATTTACTCTTTATTTAGATATTGATTTTTTTTTCAAACAACATGTAGTAATTCCTCTAACTCATTCTCATCCTCTAACTCATTTACTTATGTCCTGTAACTGTGTCATCAGATCAGTATTATAAAACTACTTTTTAGTCTCTTGAAGAATGAATGGGATGGAAAAAATATGTTGAGTCCTCTTTTGTTTGATATTTTCACTGTTTTTACACAAAAATGAAAACTGTGGAACCTTCCTAATGATTTACTGTTCAAGCTGTAACATACTGAAGAGAACAAATGTACCCTTCTGGTCTTTATAGGTATTGGATGATACCAAACACATGCTTAAAGATGGATGAAAACCAAAAGAATTAACTCGTACTTTTAGGAGGCAGCGTAGAGCTACGGGATAGCATTACAAAAAAAGGTTGAAGCAATGTCTTCCTGTACTAGGAAATTACAAACACAAATTATGAAAACAGTTGTGCAGAACAGCTTTAAAATGAGCTAATAATGAAACAACTAGAAAAATTGATACTTTTTTTGAAGTTGGAAACCCATTTTAAAAGCATTGCAAACCAAGTCTTTTGTTCATTCTGTGTATACATACACATCAGAGTTTGTCTCCACTCTCCAAGTGTTATTTACTTGGCTCCTCACTTCATGTAAGCTCTAAGAACAAAAAGGAAAACACCCACTATTTTAAAGTGCCATTGCCTTGCTTCTTTCTTTGAACCATGACAAAGCAACAACTGTGGGCCTTCAGCTATGTGAGGGAAGGGCTATCCATAAGCACACAACCTCAGGAAGATTCTGGTTGTGTTCCCAGTGAAGAATTCACGGGGAGAAATTAATTTTGTTAAAAAACACAAAGGACATACTGTTCTGTGGTACTTCACAGCAGGCTGCTATGTGTTGGAGACCATGTTTTTACATTTCACAATTCTAACAGTTGCAGTAAAAGAGGTATTGAGTTAATATTAAAAAGTGATACTAATAATAATACTTAGCTCTTACCTAGTACCTTTCTTCAGTTGATCTCAAAGCTCTGTTAAAAGGCATACGTATCATTCTCCCCATGCTACAGCTGAAAAGCTGAAGCCTCTGTGGCAATGCCAGATATCCTTAAATCAAGTCCTCTGCTTTCTCAAGTTAGTCATGTTGTCTTGGGTTCTTGTAGGTCTTGTTCTAGAAAAAAATACAGGCCAATAAATGGTGGTAAGAAAGCAACAATATCTTAAAAATCTGTAGGTAGCATCTTAATGATTCTTTTTGGATGTTATATAATATTGTTGATACATATAGTAAGTTAATGCATACAATATGTTTATACAGTTATATATTATTTTTGATACATAACAGTGTTAGTTTCCTAAGTGGTCATCACAAATGGGAATTTCTATGTTGAGTTCTTTCCATGTTTGCATTCTGTAACAAATTTTCAATTCTTTTCCTAACTCAAACTGAAAATAAATATGAAATGCCAGTTTGCTCTGGGACAGACATCCTTATTACCTTTGTTTCTAAGCTGAAGTTAGTGTCAAGTTCTAGATAGATATAAAAAGCTTAATTGCAATTCATTTTCCTTGCTAAATTTGATGTAATTTTGTCCAAGATTTAGCAATAGTGTCTCTGGGATATGTTTCTCTAACTGTGATTCAGAGAAAAGATATCAGACTGCTGTGTTTAGATTTTCACCAGTAATATACTAAGCTGGTGACAGATCAGCTGAATTTAAACACAGGTGCTGGAAATGTACATATTCTGTAACTCTTGAGTAATTTCTGAGGCTTTGAGCAATAACCTAAATCTTAAAGAAGAATGACAGCAGGTTTGCATAGTCCCATTATATCACCGGTATGAGACCTTCACCTAGTTTAAATTTGCATTATAGCAACAGTTTTATGGGTCAAGGCTGCTTAATAATAGATTAGAACCTGTCCCAGATTTCAAGGACTAGTTCTGAGAGTGGAGTAGCATCAAGACTCTTCTGAGAGTAGAGTAGCATCAGGATAATTACTGGAAGTGATTCAATGACTTCCACAGTTCTCACAGTGAGATCTCACCATTCACTGTAAAGTATCATTAACACAAAAGTGCAGATAAAGCAATGCCTATTAAGCGTCCACTGCAGGTTTTCCTTTATGCCTATCTTACTTTGTCTGAAACCTGTTTCCACTTAATTTTATTTAGGAAGGAAGATTTCATTCTGTTTAGTGAGCTGACAACAAAATAATGAATTCTGTACCATGAACTATCTCCACTTTATTTTCAGATTCATGTTCCCCTAGAGAAGTTACTGGACATCTTAACTCATCTGGTGATCATTCTCTTCCTACCCCTAAGATTATCCTCACATTAACTTAATTTCAGCTGTATGTCAGAGAGCTCTTCTAGTTTAGAAAGAAGTCAATTAATCTTTTGAGGGGTTCCAACATTATATTTTATTATGCTTTTTTGAAGTATTTTTCCCTGAATGTTTTTTTCCAGATTCAGAAGCATCCTGAGCATGGTTTTTTAGGGGCAGAAATGTAGAATTTATTCATTTGTTCATTATGGCATTGTCAAAAGAAGATGTGCATGTTTCCATGAGAATCTGAGGTATGTTCATAATGCAGAAATATCTAAGCTAGGTTTAATAGGTAGTTGGTGGTAAGTCTGTGTTGGTATGACGCTCCCTCTGGTCTAATTTATCCAGTTTTCCAGACTATAGTATTTCCAATGCTTCAGTTAGGTCCTTCAAAGCTAGTTTTGTGCACATCCCAGTTTGTGTCTGTTGGGGCTGTTCAGTCATAAAAAACATTCAGGTTGGCAGGGACTTCTGGAGATTTTACAGTCAAACCACCTGTTGAAAGCAGTGCCTTAGGCTGGGTTATCCAGAATCCCATCAAACCAAGCATTAACTATTTCCAGCAAGGCACATTCCACCACTTCCAATGTTTCAGTGTTTGTCTTGAACCAGGGAGACCAAACCTGGACACAGTATCCCAGGTGTAGCCAGCCAGGTGCTAATTGAAATGGAATAATTATACCCTTGACTGCTGGCTGTACTTTTGTTGATGCAGCACAAGGTTTCCCTTCACAGGTGAGGGCACACTGCTGGCACACGTGCACGTTCCCATCCACCAGGACCTTCCAGGTTGCACCCCAGTCAGTCAAACACCCCACTTTCCCAAAACTGCTGCATGGGACTAGTCTGTCCCAGGTGCAGTATTTAACATTTATTGTTGTTAACCCTCATGCTGTTCTTGTTGGCCCAGCCTTCCAGCCTGTCACAATCTATCTGCTTGGTGGCCCTTTCTTTTAGCATCTTTCAGCTTCCAATTTGGTGTGATCTTCAAACTTGCTGAGGATGCACTCAGAGCTGTAAATCCTGAGTTTTTATAAAACTATTGAATATTTTCAGCACTGACCCCTGAGGAACTCCACTTGTGACTGGCTCTTGGTTAACCACCACAGCAGTTTAGACAGCACAGCAGTTTAGACAGTTCTCTACCTAACTCATGGTCAGTCTGCCCAGTTTGTGTATTGCCAGCCTGACAACAGGGTACTGAGGATGAGCAGGTCAAAGATTTGCTAAATTCAAAGTAGATGATGTCTACAGATCTCTCCTCATCTACTTAGCAAATTGATTCATCATGGAAGGCATAATATAATGGCAACTAAAGACAATGCTCTTTGTAGGTTGGTAGGTACTTTTCTCCTAAAGAAACAATTTTTACACCAATTTCTTCATCATTTGACAGCCATTGACCTCAAAATTTACTTCAAACAGTGCTACTATATCCTCAAAAGCATAATGGGACAGAATTCCAAATATTTTGTCTGGCTAGTGGCATTTTCACTTATAAAAGTGGCTTTTTCACTTATGAAATGGCAAGAAAAATCTCCTCAGACTCTAGATGTTTCTGACAACATACTGGAAAGGCTGGTAAATTTACATACCAAAATGGAGTGCAGTCCTATATTATACAATCATGCAACAAAGTAAGGTAAAATAGCCATCGCACTAAATGCATCACTTTGAACCATTTGTATTTCTGCAGCGGCTCTCCTAGAAAGTTGTATCTGTGCTTGGCTCACAACCTGAAGAGCAGCAGAGACATATTTTTGGGGCCAAACATATGCAGCATATTCAAAGGGGTGATGCCTTTCTGTGTGTTCTAAGAACACCAGGGAGATTTAAGCTCTTATGTAGTGAGAAGCTCCTGGACAGAAGCAAGTTATTGAGGCATTACGTGGTGCCCTCAAAGTTTACAGCCTAGTTTTACCTACTGTAGGTTGTTTACATACTTCAGCTGATAATGTTGGCACAAAAATGAGAACTGCAAAAATACAGTTCAAATACAGTGAAAAAACAATCTTGCTACTCCATGTCTTCTAATCAGGAAGGGGCATGGAGCAGTGGGTTGACAACGAGGGGAGAAAAAAGCTTCTATTGCTTTTTATCTACAGAAGTAAAAACAACCTACCTTATATATGGTCACCCAAAAAAGTTCCAAAGTCCAAACAGGAACTGCGTTGCTATCTGAATAATATATGCATACACCAGTGATACCTGGTGACACAGGTCATTTTTACTGGTGTACCTTCTGATCACATTTCTCTACCCTCCAGTCACAGCTCTGCCTTGTCTGATTTGTCCGTGTCACCTCAGTTCATTCTTTTCTTTGCCCTGATCACTGGGAAGAGCACTCAGTTGCTCTTCCTAGCTAACAAGAGAAAGATCTTTAACATCAATAACATTAAAAAACCTGTCATCCATGATGCCTTTGTTGCTCTCCTAATAACCTCTTGTACACAATGAGCAACAGGAAGACAGTGATGTAAAATACAGTATCAGAGCAGATAACCAGTGACTAAATCAGCCACCCAAAGCCTGTCAAGAAGTAGACACTAAACTGCTCACCAGCCAGTCCTGCTGAGTTAGGTAAGTGTCTGAAAGCATCAGGGAAGGTGTCCAAAAGCACCACAGTGGTACCAGATCTGCCAGCCCTCTGATTGTCAGGGGGCATTGGGACTCTCAGCAGTGAGGTGATTTTGTAAATTTGGCTTTTCATGAAAGATTATCAAAGCCTGTGAGAGAGCTAATAAGAGCAGTATGCAAATTTCCTTCTTGTTCTTTTCTTAAATATTGACCGCCCAAACTGGTAGTATTACTCTTGTATTTCTGGCTTACATTTTCTTTTAATAAAATAGTTTTGGGGAAGGATTTTTGAAATACAGATGGTATTTTAAAAGGACCTTTGATGCACTTCTTTCATCTCTGACTCTTATAATACACTTTTAACTGCCTTGTACTTTGCTTCCACAAATTGCACAAAATCTGATATTCACAATTGCTACAGTGAAGTAAAAACCAGAGCACTTTTAACTTCAATTTTAAAACTTTTCTTCCAGCTTAAAGTTTAAAGAATTAAGCTTACCTCCCACAAAGGACCATTAAAGTTCACCCAAATCTGCAGCCTTTTCATCTGAGTTTAATAATGTTTCCATCCTCCTCTCTAAGGTAAGGAGAAAAAAATCCTCTGTTCTGCATATCTGCTTTCAATACCTCTGCTGAGTACCCTTGCAGCACTTACCTGTGGACTGTCTGTCAGGATAAGCAGGAGACTTGTGTTCCTCTGCACAACTCACTGACTTTGCAAAGAAGTGCTGTTGAGGAACTGCAACTGCAACCAAGCTCTTTCTGCTTCCTGAAATATCACCCACTGCCCTTAAACCACGAACAGCTGACAAATGTGCTCAGACCAATTCTGATCTTCTTGTGTCTATTGGAGTTGATGTGTTTGGTTTGGCTGTTGGTTGTTTGATTTTTATTTTTTATTTTTTGAATTCTTTTTCTATTCAATACACATTAAATATGTCCACTTATTGCAATATGTATCTGCTTGTAAGCAGTTTCAGTTGCAGGAAATAAAGAGATGAGTACCTGCTCTGTATGTGCCATATTACACTACAATCTTTTTATAAGTGAAAAGTATCAGCTCAGTCTCCTTATAAATGAAGAGAATAAGGCATGCAAGGAGAAGGAATTTTTGGCAGGGATTTGCTATTATCATGATCATCTTCATTATACACTGTTGGCTGTATCCTAATTTGTATTCAATGTATGTATCTGCAACCAGTAATCTGGCAGAGCAGCAGAGATACATACAAATGTCCTAGAATTCCTTCACTCCCTTTAATTTCTAAACATTGTTCACCATCAGTGTGAACCATCACCATCACCATCAGGATATCTGCAATACCTGATTATGCAGAAAGTAGCAGGCCAACTCATTTCTCTTCAAAAACTTGAAGATACATTCCACAGGAGTTTCAGTATGAATAATAAAAGTGTTCAGAGTAAAGGTGTTCACTTTCTTCCAAATTACGGGGATATACTTGGGGACATTTAAATCCAAAAGCTCATTAAATGTTCTGTTTTATCCCTTTGTCAAGATTCTCCAAGATAAAAAGCAATAGTGTGGGAAAATATAATTCTACCCCTAGCAATGTCTAACTGCTCTTTTTAGTGCTTAATAAGGAAAATATTGCTCCAATTACTGTTTGAGTTTATAAAATATTATTGTAAGATTTTAGTGATCTGCAGTTTAAAACTTAAAACCAGTTCATTTTAAAAAGAATTTAGTAATACCTTTCATAAAATAAAAAGTACAGAATAATATTCAATACACTACTAGTCCTATATTATATGTTGTGAAGGTAAAGTATAAAAGAGTTCAGATTATTTCTTCAGAGTCAGATAGCAAATCTGCTACTGAATCAGGATTAGACTACCTATCTCCTAAAGCTGTGCCTTATGCTTTAACCTGTAGGGTGTATTTTCCCTTCAGTAACAATCAGGAGGGTTTACAGAACCAAACCTGTCACATTAACTTGTGAAATCCAGTACCTCCCTGTTACTTCAAGCCAAAAACAGCTGACAGTTTTTAAGGAGCTGCTCATATAGAGCATTAAATAACACCGAGACTTTAACTCTTAGATGAGTAAAGTTTGCACTGTCCCTAGTTGCACTGTCCATGGCCCTTAAAGACTGATCTAATTGCAGAGTACTAGGGAAGTACAGGATATGAGCTTCTGGAGGTCACCTGTTTTAACCCATCACTCCAAGCATGGCAAGCTCATCTCAGGTTGCTCAGAGCCCAGTCCAGTGGTTTTAATATCTCCAAGGATGCAGAACCTACTATCTATGGGCACTTGTTCCAAGATTTGACTTTCCTCATGGTGATTCTTTTTTCCTACCATGTAAGTGGAATTTCCCATGTTGCAACTTATATCCATTGCCTCTTGTCACATCGCTATGTAACTCTGGGAAGCATTTTGCTCCATCTTTGTCTGCTGCCTCTCATGGGGTAGTTGGAGACAGTGATAAGACCTGTCTGTGCTCTTGGCAATGCAACCCAAAATGTGGTTGGCTGTATTGGCTGCCAGGGCTCATGTTCAGCTTCTTGTACCAGGTATGTCCTGATCCTTTTCTGCAAATCTTGCTTGCTAGACTGGCAGTGCCCAGCCCTTACTATCTAATGGGTTTATTCAGTCCCAGGTACAGAGATTTGCATTTGACTTTGCCGTTCCTCATAAGGTTCCTGTCAGCCTATTTTTCCAGCCTGTCCAAGTCCCCTTTAATGCCTTTGATACTTGCCCTTGAGTGTACTAGGCACCCATCTTAATTTGGCATCCCCCCAGCTGTGTCATTAATGCAGATGTTAAATAGTGTTGACCTCGATATGAGCTGAGAAGTGCTGCTAGTTGCTCATTGCCCTCAGTCAGTCTTTCCTGACTGTTCTCAGTCCCCTCATCTTCTATGAGCCTGGTTACTATTTCTGAACAGATTTGCTCCATAAGCAACTGCCAGTCTTCAAAAGATGATTGAGATCATCCTTGTAATGGTATCAGGAACACCTGGCAACATTAGATGAACATCACATCCCATGGATTGGACCCTGTGGGACATAGGATGTGAGCAGTCAGTCAATGGTGCTGTTGATCTTTGATGAATGTGTAGACAAAGTGGATGTCAGGCATGGAACCTCACTGCCCTGCCCACTGTTTGCATCACAAGGGCTGGAAAGCCTGCTGTGGCATCTCCTGGAGGCTGCAGGCACAGATATGTCCATGCTTCTGCCATCGTAAAACATCACTCAGGTAGGCACTGAAAAATACAGCATTAAGCCAACAGCTGCTTCTTATCTGCTTTATTGTGGGAGTAATTTGTCCGGGGGACTTGACCATGCCCATCAATAAATCACACCGGAAAGCTGAAAGACTTCAACTACGTCCTTAATCTTTATAAGGGAAAACTCCTGATTCATACTACTATTTCCAGAAAAAAAACAATGGGACTCTTTCTTACTAATTACAGAATCATAGAGAGAAAAAAGTTGAAGCAAATACATAACTAATACAGCACTTAACTTTCATTTTCTCTTCAATTATCTTTGCTGTCCAGTGCTTTTCCCCTGTGTGCATGTAGAGTATTATAACATAGCAGGGTGGAGGAGTAAGGATGGATTAAGCATAAGTTTGGAGCAAAATGGAACAGGAAAAGTCTGATGTATTGTGAGGAAATGTTTGATGTATTGTAAAGGGGAAAATACTACCAAAGTTGAAGTGCTCCTGGACACCAAAGGCTTGAGTCAGCCAGTTTTCAGCCAAGTGCTGTTCCTACTCTGAGTGGTACAACACCTGTATGAGTACTACAGTTGCATCTAATGAAAATAGGTGTTGCAAACATATATCCTGCATGAGCAGTTCAGATCACTGATCATATATCCTGCATGAGCAGATCACTGGGCATCTCCTCGCTGCCTCTGAGTGCCATTGTAAGCATTGAAGAGGATAGTGAGCTGAGCCTTTGAGAGACTCAGCTGATAAACAGAAATTGCCCATTGTGACTTCTTGATTGCAAGTGAGTTAGCAATACAATTTGGTCTAGACTGGGGAAGGCTGCAAGGAGACTGAAGAGTTTTAATAATAAAATCAAGGTGTGTCTCCAAATTACAAGGAGATGTCCTCAGTAGCAAGACTTCTCTGCATGTTCATAGGCCTCACCACAAGTTCACTGAATGTAAATATGGAAGATGCTTATTTGCATTTAGCTTTTACTATTTTCTCTGTTTTTGTTTTTGTTTTTCCCTGCTAATCAGAGATTATTGATACAATTATAACTATTAAAGTCTCTGGGTCACGTACAAACTCTTTGAACACTGAACAGATTACTGTACTTCTTCAGAAAAGCTAATGAATTGTGTTCTTAGAGGAAGATGTGAATAATATCTGCTACAATAGTGCACAGTTGATTTTAGATGACCTTTAATAGCTAGAAGAGGCATGAATCTGTTTTATGAATATTTCTTGTATCTTCCATGTTAAAAACAAGACAGAAGAACAGAAAAGGCAGTGGACAAGAGCTACTGCTGATGCCTTGAGTTATCCACCTTGGTGATAAATCCTTTGGAGATTATTTTTCCTATGGTGAGGGATGACATGCCTTTTGCTGCAATGTCTGAAGAACAGTGTTAGTTGCTTTTGCTCTGCACTATCGTGCAGAGAATAAAATAGAAAGCTTTGCTTCTGCTATTGTGGTGGCTGTATTTGGGAATAGGTTTGCCTATGAGCAGATAGAACCAGTTCTGAGGCAACAACAAACTATCTTCTGCTGCTTGGGCTTTCCAGTGCAGCTTATCAGTGAAATGTAGTAATGTTCTTTGGTCAGTGAGGAGAAAGAAGCAACTTATACACACGAAAGAAAGATTAGATACTAGAACCACTGAAAACACTCATGAAGAGATGTCATGAGATGTCAAGAAATTTTATGTCAGCTGTTCAGCTGTGAAAGTGAGTGACTTGCTTTTCTAAAGCAAACTGGAAATGCAAGGAACTGAAAAGCTTTCTGTGGTGGTGTTACCTTTTGCTAGTATCCTCACCTGGAACAAACACGGAAGTCTTTGGCTGCTGGGAAGGTAGATTGCTCTCAGGAGCGAATCTTAAGCAATAGACCATGCCTCTGTGAACTGTCTGAGGTGAAGAGCTAATCCAGGGAAGGCATAAAAATGTCGTTATTTTTTTCCCAGTTCAGTTTCTGGCATGTAGTTGTCATGGTTTCCAAATCAAGCTTAAGAAAAAAATACTATAGGAAAATCAAGTTTCTCCAGCCACATGGAAGGGAAAACAAGGTACTTTAAGCACTGTGTCTACTAAAAACAGGATTCAGGCATCCACTATATGAGCATTTGTGGCAGACTTGGGAATAACAGAGGATTTATTTACCTTTTTAATTACCATTGAGTAAACAAGGAAATTGTATTTTGAAAACTCATGAGGGATGCAGAGCAGTGATGAGATCAGAGTTAGGGTTTTTTACCCATACACAAGCAAAAAATCGCTGGTTAAACAAGATGTAAATGATCATTCAGCTGCTGTAATAGGACACAAAACAGTCAAAAATCTTGCCTTCCTAAATGAGGGGTTTGCGTCTGAAGGCCACAAGATTTACCTTCGCCCGAGGAAGGGAGAACTGTTTTTTACACTATTGTGAGCAGTAGCCCAGTACTGTCACAAGGTGAAGTACGCTGTCTGTACAGAGACAGTGATGTCCCAAAGAAAAGCAGCAGCCATAGCATGTAGAGGAGAAAAAAGCAGAAAAACAGAAATTAGAAGTAAAGAAATTAAATTTTAAGATATGACACCACTGAGTCAGTGTGTCACCACTGAGTTAGTTTTGTACCAAGTACAAAATCAGGCACTCAGAAGTCAGGAAAGGGAGAAAACTGAGCAGAACAAAACTCACATTTTCTACATTGTTCAGAGCTGCATTCCTCCACTTGAGAGACAGCACTTTTAATTAGCTAGGTGGATAGAGAAGTGGGGAGGTCTGGCAACTCCACAAGCTGCTGGAGTCAACCAGATCTGTATGGGATGCACAGCCTAAAGACTATGTCTCCCTTAGTTGCCTCTGTCACATTGTTTCGGTGACATTTCTTGTAGATCTGATGAACTGGAAGTTCAGGCTGACACTTTTTATTGAGCCCCTTCAAGTCAATCTGAACATATTTTGCTTTAGCTATAGTAGATAAAACTGAAATCCTTACAGACGTTGATCAGGGACTGGCCTTTGATGTGAGAGCCCCATAAAACTGCCTGAAATTTGCACATTGCTGAGAGATAATTGCTGCCTGACAGACCTCACAGACTGATCTGGTAATTACCTAGGGCCCTTGTCTCACCTTCTGCACCAATATTGCTTTGGTCAGTGATCCCTTGTACTACCCTGCCTATGAGTAAAGAGTCTTAATGATTCACTTACACTGCCTCTGTAAATACATGGCTTCTTCCAGGAAGGCTGAAGCAGTTCCTATCTTTAGGTCTTCTCAGAACTGGAAGCAAAGCTGAAAGTATTTAATCTTACATCGTAATTATTTTTCTCTCCCTGTCGTTTTACATGCATGTATTCCTGCATGTCCACACAGAAACACAGAGATGTCTTGGTTTAGACAGACTTGCTTCATAATCCATAGTTTAACATGGTTGAATACAGAATTTATATGTCTGAACTAAAAATAAAGAGACAGAAAACTTAATGCAGTGATGATTATCATAACAGCCAGCTTTCTAGTTCCCATTTTGCAGCCATGGCAGTGGACTTCCAGAGAAGACTTAATGCAGTGCACCATCCTGTCCCTAGAGGCTGACAGGGAGAACATCTCTAAAATGGAAAGAGGCACAAAAGCAGACTATGTGCTGGCTCTAAAATAACAACAGCAGTAACAGCAAAATCACTCTTCTGGTTAAAATGAAACCAAGGAATTCACCTAGGGACTAGTGGAATTGATGCCAGCTCCAGCTGGTCAGGTATGGGCTGCAGCAATAATTTTGTTCAGGTTATTGAATCCCAAACATTAGCATGTAGCACTGTACATGCTAATGTACAGTGTAATGTACATGCTAGTGTACATGTACATGCTAGTGTACTTACTTTAGCACCTGTAGTTCCTCAGAGACTCTGAAAAATGACAGCCTAGCTGGGCTGCTCGCCACACACCTCTGCAATAGTAGGAAGATGTGAGCCAGTACCTAGCCATGTGAGCCACTCCAACCACAGGTGCATCGCAGCTTTTGTCCATCACACAGCTTTTGTTGAAAGAGCTGAAAGTTTTGACTTGTCAGCCTCCTATTATAGAAGCATGTGGTTTAATCTATAAACTCACTGAGGAAACTGTTTACTTTGGTTAGAGTGTCTGTGGTTAAAAGTTGTAAAATGACTGCAGTGTAAAATCTCATTTGCAGGTAAGCAATAATGCTGCAGATTTTTTTTTTTTTATTTTTATTTTTTTTCCTCACCAGGAGCCTGCTTGTAACCTGTGACTGTATTAGAATAGCTTCAGCTTTATGACTGTGTTGCTTCTAATCATTACCTTAATCTGTATCTGCCTTGGAGACAGTATCCTATATTGTCTCTAATAACCTTGGAGACAATATCCTAGCTTTCTTGCTGTTCCCTGCTCAGTTATTCCTTCTAAGCTTCTGTCACTCAGATTTACTTTTTGTACATTTTTCTTCTTTGTACTTCTTCCTTCCTTCCTTCCTTCCTTCCTTCCTTCCTTCCTTCCTTCCTTCCTTCCTTCCTTCCTTCCTTCCTTCCTTCCCTGTTTCCCTGTTTCCCTGTTTCCCTGTTTCCTTGTTTCCTTCCTTGTTTCTTTCCTTCTCTCTCTCCCTTCCTTTTTCCCTTGTTTCCTTCCTTCCTTGTTTCCTTTCTTCCTTGTCTCCTTTCTTCCTTCCTTGTTTCCTTCCTTCCTTGTTTCTTTCTTTTCTTTTAATATATAGTCCATTTGTTCATTAAAGCATTTGACTGGTTATCACTGAAGTTTTGGCACACTGCATTTACTAGTTTATAAGAACTAGCCAAGAGGCAAGACAACACAATTTTGGTCTTTGCTATGTTACCACTGAACATTGATAGATTTTTCTAGGCACTAACTTTTCTAGTGCCATCAGGGCATGGATGGGCCACTCTGGATCCCACTGCATAGCACTGACCTCGTGGGAGGGAGCTCAGGCACCACTGAGCAAGGTCCCTCTGGTCACTGCAAGGAGCGTGAGGGGCCAGTGGCAGGCAGAGCCAGGGAAAGCCACAGAGCTAAAGTTCATCATCACTCTTACTATGGCGGTTAAGTAAGACGTCCCCTCTCAGCTGGGAGCAAAATTGAGCCTGGAAAAATACAAAGGCAAGATAGTGAGCAGTGTCTGTTAACTAAGAAATTATTATTTTATGCTACCTCAGTACCTGATGGCCTTAGGGAGTTTGAAGGGGTAGATATAACTATAACCCTGTGCTTTTAGAATTGGGCTTCATATCATGAGAAGAAGAGAAGAGAAGAGAAGAGAAAAGAGAAGAGAAGAGAAGAGAAGAGAAGAGAAGAGAAGAGAAGAGAAGAGAAGAGAAGAGAAGAGAAGAGAAGAGAAGAGAAGAGAAGAGAAGAGAAGAGAAGAGAAGAGAAGAGAAGAGAAGAGAAGAGAAGAGAAGAGAAGAGAAGAGAAGAGAAGAGAAGAGAAGAGAAGAGAAGAGAAGAGAAGAGAAGAGAAGAGAAGAGAAGAGAAGAGAAGAGAAGAGAAGAGAAGAGAAGAGAAGAGAAGAGAAGAGAAGAGAAGAGA
>NC_048894.1:63407748-63423149 GCF_011077185.1 Oxyura jamaicensis | reverse complement strand
AAAGAAAAGAAAAGAAAAGAAAAGAAAAGAAAAGAAAAGAAAAGAAAAGAAAAGAAAAGAAAAGAAAAGAAAAGAAAAGAAAAGAAAAGAAAAGAAAAGAAAAGAAAAGAAAAGAAAAGAAAAGAAAAGAAAAGAAAAGAAAAGAAAAGAAAAGAAAAGAAAAGAAAAGAAAAGAAAAGAAAAGAAAAGAAAAGAAAAGAAAAGAAAAGAAAAGAAAAGAAAAGAAAAGAAAAGAAAAGAAAAGAAAAGAAAAGAAAAAAAGATGGTTCTTCATCTTTTACCTTCTGTAGGCTGGGAGTGCAGCCCTCTGATCCTAGCTTTTACTTCCGATGTCAGGTGTTTCATCCTGTCCTTATTTTGCTGCATTCTGTTTCTGGCTTGAGTGTAGCATCCACCTTTTGGGGGGATGTGTAATTAAGACTTGATGACAGGATGGTGTGCAGGTGTACAAGAGACCTTTAGTCGGTTTTGCATTTTTTATTTTTTTTTATTTTTATTTTTTGGTGAGTTCTTACCTGGTTTGTCTCTCTGCTTTCTTGGTCCATGGTGAATTTTTTGTCCGGGGAAAATGCAAACATCTCTCAGGTCCCCTTGTCCTTCCACTCCTTCTCCTTTATTCCAAAGTGCACTTACAAGGGAATACAAAGAACAAAATGGCCTCAATGGCCAAATTGAAGAGACTGAAGATACAAAAACAGTACAGATAGTATTGTGTTTAGAGAGAGGATTTTGTGGGGGATTTTGTCCTCCCTAGGAACAGAGTCTGAAAAAGGTATATGTGAGTTTTCACACTAGTCAGCTAGAGAACAGACTCACAGTGCCCAAGTACTGAACAGACATTTCTGCATTTCCTCTGGCACCCCGCTTGCATCCTTGCCTTTTGCATCTCACCCCATAGACAGTGAGCAAGCCAAGGGATTTTGGTGCTGCACCTCCCCAGGGTGTGTGGGCACATCACTGGGGCCACACAGCCACCAGTCCTGCCCGTAGACCCTCATATGTGGTCACAGCATTCAGATGGGCAGCTGTCCCAGATCTGTCCCTCAGTTGGTACCTGACATCTTTTCTGTGAACACCAAAGGAAGACCTCAATGCCTTTGCTATATAAACAGACTGGCAGAGTTATGACTGCAAAACGCCTGCCTAATAGTTTTGCAGACATAATTGCAAAATGCAGTTTGCTTAGTGTGCTTATGTACAGACTATTTTGTCCTTGAAAGACTGTGCAGAATTTCAGCAAAGTTATTTTGCAGTTGGGATGAAAAACAAACAAACAAACAAACAAACAAACAAACAAACAAAAAAAACCAAAAAACATACCACGGCCTCACCCAATACTTTCAACCACTGAGAAGGGGCTCACTGTGCTTGTGGCATCCCTCCAGGCATGGGTATGTAGCCCTGTGCCTGTGGAATCCTGCCTGCCAAAGTCCTGGATGGGGACTTCTCTTTCTGGCCAAGTCCCTCATATCCTACATGATGGCCTCTAGCCTATTTGTGCACCAACACCCTGTCTAAAAAGGAAAAACGATATTAATTCAGCAGTTACAGTGCTACAATTAAAATTATCCTTAACTATCCTTATTATGGCTCATATGAAAAAAGAGCCAACAGGTTTTGTATTTGCCTTTTGCAGTTTCATAACAGTCATTGCTATAAAATATATTTTATTGCTTTGTTAGAAGAGCTTGGTATGAGGATTGTTTTTCTACAAGCTTATCTCAAAATCTGAAAAAACAATAACAACAACAAAAGGTATTAAATATACAAGACAGCCCACTGTGAGGTCTGTCAGACATGAAAAATCTGGGAGAAGAAACAGTATGGTCCACCTGAGTATCTCATTCCAGCTCTGTAGGAGATGGGACATGACACAGTGTTTAGTGTGAAACAACAGATTTTTCTGTGCAAATGTTTTTGTAGGAGCATACTGTTTGCAGATGTGACCTTATCTACAGAGAGACAAAAAAGTGCAAAGACAGATCTTGGCAAGATGGTTTCTCAATTTCATGTGGAAAACAAACAGCCTCTCAGTGAAAACAGATGTTTCAAGAGGTAAATGCTGTTTGAACAGATGTGTTCATTATTGTGTCTTCTAGAATAAGTGGAAAGCAAACAACTTTTAGAGTATTCAGCATAATAAGATTACGAGGTGGACATTTTCTGGTATTATGTAGGCCTGAGCAGAAAGATGCATACTTCCCAGTCCACTAAATCAGGAAATTTAGTGTTTTGATGCACGTACTAACTGGTGAAGTCAGGCAATTGCAAAGTGCTGAAAAAGATGAATGTGAAAAACTGTATGTGGGAGTTCATCAAAACCTTCCATCAGTCAAAAATGGGATTAAATTGGTGTTACATAAAAAAGTTTAGTTTTGTTACGTAACAACAACAACAGCAAAACCCTCAGATAAAGGGAGGAAAGACAGCAAAAGAAAGAACATGAGGTTTGAATTTAGGTCTTAATGTTCTCACTCCTGCCTTGTCCATTTGTGTGTAACTAGAATGGTCACCCAGCCATGATCTTTCATCTGACACTGTAATTTTTTAGTTTTCAGACATCACCTGTGCCTCCAAGAACTGAGATGGGACAAAAGGATGTTGTGGACTCCACTTCTGCAAAGCTCAAGAAAGAACTGGAGTGGCAGGTGGAGGAAGAAGGGCACTACAGTTTGAAGGGGGCTCCTATGTGTCTGTGGTCAAGGAGATGCACAGTGTTGTAGTTCCTGCAGCTGATTCATGGTGAAACTGTGGGCAAGTCACTTGTACTCCCATGGTCTCACTGCAATCAGCAGAATTTTCAAGCTGATTAAAAATGGATTTCATCCTCTGCTTCCTGTGCTTCTGGGCAGAGAGGGAATATGCACACAATCACACATCAAAATGCTTACCAACAGCATCACAATAAAGGATAACTTGTGAGGTCAGGGGATGTTTACATCAGCTAATTGCAAAGAAGCAAGTACTCTGAAAATATTTTTTTTTAGGAAAAAAAAAAAAAAAGTTTTATTTATGTGCTTTCCAAATGCTGCCAACTTCCTGACAACTAAAGGCAACCGGAAAATATGACCAAAATATATTTTAAGGTACTTGAAGACTTACTTTGAAAGCAGCCTTCATCTTTCCAGTGTCATTAAATGACACTTATTGCTATCTTATATTTCAGGCATCTTTCGAAAATGAAGTTATGTACTTGATCAAAAGCATAACTAAAATTGCAGTTCTTGCAAAGACATGCCTTCAGACATTTTTTACATTTTTATTCCATTGTATTTCATAACAAGACCTCACAGGGTAACTTTCTGTCATCTTGAACAGAAACCTGAAGAATCAAGAACACTTGTATAAAGAAAATTGAGAAAAAAAAACTACTTCCAACTGCATTGTTTCTCTTTCAAGTATATTTTATTTTAATTTTCAGATTTCTGAATTCCATGAATATAAACTTCATAGGCATCAGCAGGTTCCTTGTTTGGAGGACATAAGACATTTGAAGGTAAGTGGTTTAATAATAACATATCCTGCTATTAAAGCTTTGAGAAAATCTGTAGTATGCAGACTTTACATTTTTACAGGATGCACAGAAATGTTCAAACCAAGACCTCCTTATTTCCCAAGGGCTAGTTAACTTACGTTAGAGCATCTTTTCTGAGGAAGAAAGCAAGTGAAAGATACCCTGTTTAGTGTTTAAGCCAGAAGTAACCTGTGGTATGCAGGGCTCTTAACCAGCAATGGTGTTTGGTACATAAGGTATTTTACCCATGGAAGGAAAAATCCAGTTCCTCTTCTAAAGTCTCTGCAATTTAGACAAATGCAGACAAATACTTGAGACCAGAGTTGCTGATATAGGTAAAAACAATCAAGAAGACTCTTTTTTTTTTTTTTTTTTTTTTTTTTTCCCATTTGGCTGGCTATTCCATTAGTTCCTACATATATCTGCTGATCTGCTGTAAGGAATCAGTTGCTGGCTAAATGCATGAATGTGCACACATGCATTCTTCCTCTATCTTCCTTCGATTGTAAACCATCCACAAATAACTGGCACAGGTATGATTTGATTCATTATTTTCCGAGAGAAATAAATGTCTATGGACAGTTATTGAGACATGCAAATCTTACAGCATAACTCGTGTTTGGTTTCCCATCTTGTCAAACCTGTGACTTCTCCCTCTGCCTCACCCTGCCCAACCTCACCCCCTCCTAACCTTTTCTTGTGATAGGCATGTTTGCAGAAGCTAATGAAAAGGATAGAAGAAAAGGAAAGGGACATTATAAAGGTATCAAAATGCTCTTATGTAGAAAGGAATATTCATGAGATATGAAGAAAGAGTGTGAGAGTCTACGTTAAGATTATTAACAGTTTGTTATAAGTTTGGACTCAGAGCAGTAAAGGTTGTGTTGCCGTAGCTCTGTGATGATTAACTTTGCCCAGACACGGGCCCAGAATAGATTTTCCTGGCTGTCCCTGGCATGACAAAAATCCCCTATCATTGCTGTCACTGATGCTGGGATGGGATAAGACTTGGCTTTCAGATGAGTCAGAAGGACTTTGAGTTTGAGTGCATCATATATTATTTGCTCCTGTCGCATGCTTTTGTCCATGAAGGTATGGGTATAGGTATGGTGGTACGGGTATAGGTATAGTGGTATGGGGTACACTTTTCTTTCACAATTACCAGTGTAGCTGACCAATTTTCACCTGTGCATTTTCCTAATCTCTTGTTTTGTGGACATAATAATGACCCTATGCCAACAAGGTTTATTCTCCTGTTTTACCACAGAATAACACTTGGGTAACTAATACCCAAGTGTTACCCTGGTCCCTCCAGTGGAAGGGGCTTCAGAATTCAAGTGTTACTGAATTCTGTATTAGACTACAGAATTCAAGTGTTACAAAACAAGTGTTACTGTTGGTCCCTCCAGTGGAATGGGCTTCAGAATTCTGAACATGCTGCTGGAATTTGAATTAGCTTCTTGGGAAAAAAAAAAAAAATCCTCTATATTCCATCAATCATCATAAGACCTTGAAAAAGCACTATGGCAAACAACATAGGCTGTTTTGATTTTCAAATTCCATTTCCTACCTCTCTGCTTTAACTGGTTGATACTTTCTTTTTGTTCAGTATGAACAGCAAAACAATGAAGTGCACTTGCAATAACAAAGTTTACAGCAAAGTTTTGAAATAGCGCATATGCCTGCTAAGCTACAGAAAAGCAAATCTGCTGAGGAGGGACCTTCATAAACCAAGCTGATTTGATTTATGAGTCAGCAGAGCCATGGGATCACAGAGTAATTCAGGTGGGAAGTGAACACAGGGAGGGTCTCTAGTCCAACCTCCTGCTCAAAGCTCAGTCCAGTGTGCTAAAGGCTGTATACAGATGGGACAGCAAAACCTCTAAGGACAGAGCCAGCACAACCTCCAAGGCACCTGGACAACCGCCTTGGAGGCCTCCCCTGAACTCACTCCAGTTCATTGGTATCCATCATGTATTGGAGGTGAAGCAATATCTGTACATGGTCTAAAGAACACTGAATAAGAGTGGATAATCCCTCCCTTCGACCTACAGGCTGTGCTCCCATCCATAGAGGCCAGATGCTGCTGGCTTTCATTGCTGCCAGGACACACTGGTAGCTCACTCTCAGCTCCCTGCTGACCGTCCCCAGGATTTTCCTGTGCTGACCACCTCCTGAGTATGCTTTCATGCTGAGGACATTCTGCATCCCACCAGCTACTGAGCCCACCACCCATGTGTTTGCATTAGTTTCTACTAATTAGTTTTCTACTCTAAAATCATCCCACAACTTAGTCCTGTGTAGATCCTCTGGGGCCTGCTAAAATAGTCATGCTCCCCCAAAGCCCTTGTCCCAGCATAGACACCAGCTTCAGCTTCTGTCTTTTATCCCATTGCCTATTTTTACCAAAAATAATTTTAATCCTATGAGATTTCTCTTCATTAATGATAGCAGCCACCACTTCTGAAGCTAGAAAGACTGTCAAACACAGTGTGATCACATAATCCTCACTTTTGATAAATGTTTGATGGATAAAAAGTGCTTGTTTGTAGCTTTTTAATACAGTCTATTTACCTTAAAATTTTAACCAGTGCTACTTTTTTAATATTAATGCTTTTCCCCTAACGTTATATTTGATTTTGTTGATTTTTAGGAAAAAAGGGAAATATTAGAAGAAAGAGAACTAGTCATACAACAGGACAACATCTTAAAGGTATGACATCCTATTACATATCCCAGTACATTTTCTTTCTTTTTTTAGACCAGTACCATTCATTGCTAGCCTTTTGCAAATTTACTTACAAAGCTGTCAAACAGCAAAACAATAGAGTGAAATACAGTACAAATAAGAATGCAGGGAGTTAGTCTGTTGATAGTTTCAGGAATAAAAATAAAATAATGCAACATTGGGAAATTTTAGTTTATAAGTTTTGCGGACTATAGCCAGCAAACCAGAAACTATGCATCTAAAATGATTAAGCTTGTATTATAGGGAATTTAAGTCATCAAGAAAGTTACTGTAATCCAAACTAATACTGGGAGGGCAGATTCCTGTAGATTTCTATCAGAGACAGTTTGGGAGAGGAGAATAAGGTATTTCCAAGGACAGCACTGATGCAGATCACGTGCTAATAAGCTCCGACTTGACTTTTATTTCACACTGATTGATTAATATTAAGAATGTTTGCTTTTCTTTTGAACTTTTAAGGACATGCAGATAAAAGTAAGCCACTTAGAAGAACAGCTCAAGAACTCTGAACTAATTGGGTTGTAAGTATTAGCAATGCCTTCTATTTTATTTGATAATATCCAGAATATTTCCACATCAGCCATACCTGAAATATATGTTATTGATTATAAGTTAATATAGTTTATGCAGTATCAAACAATCTCCTCAAATTTATGTAGACTAGCTTCTTTTTCTGTTACTTAATCATCCAACCACAGAAATGCAAATTAAATTTGGATGTGGAAAGTCTCATCACACTCTTAGCAGATTCTAGGAGCAGCTTATCTTTTCCTCAGAATAGACAAATTACAGGGCATATCCTGGTTATTTATTTCAATTCTCTTTCTGTACCTGGTATATATTATTACTTTGCAGAATGAAGAGCAAAAACAACAGCTTGAACAGCAGCAGTAAAGGCTGAAGCTACACTGTTATTTTCAGAGAATTGTTTTCAGAGCAAGAGCTCTCTTTTCTTAGCCAGAGTTCAAATGTCATTAAAATAATGTCCTACCATATTACTGGGCTGTAGTTGCCTGTATGTAGTGAGATATATAATATCTCTGAATTTCAAAACACCACATCCTCACAGCATGATATAAATACAGAGACCAGCCCATGTGCGTTAAGCACTAGGCTTTTCACTCCCACTCTTCCCTTTCTCCACTGTTCTACTGTTCAGAAATCCTCTAAATTCAGTAAATGCGAAGGATTAAGTATTCCTCCTAGCAATCACTCCCTAATTAAGCACAAAGTATGAAGTGCTGGCAATAGGTATGAGCCCTTTAAAAGCTCCTCTTTCAGTCACGTGAAGTGATTTGAGATTCAGTTTTGTTCTCTGTGTTCTGAAGAGTAATGACATTAAGCATGCATCATATGAACTGTAAATACAAAGGCTGAAATATAATGTAAGGTTTAAATTAACAAGATTTTTTGAGGTGATTTTTCAGCTCCACTGCTGTTTACACTGTTAGGGCTCTTCCACACCTAATGGGAAGTTCAGATGCTCAACTTTTAATTGCTGTAGTGTCTCCATCAGACAAAGTTGTAGGACATCACAGAAGAAAATACCAGACCCTTTTTACCACCTTGCTGCCATGGTAGTGTACATTTGATGGGAAGAATCCAGAAATACTAATGTTGCTCTCCTGCAATACAATAATCTAAAAAGTGTTAGCTTAATGCCAAAGTTATCCACCCTTACTACTGTGTGGATTCTTTGGGACTGCAGTTTTGTTTGAACCCACAAATTCAGTTTCCATACAGTAATTCCTATAAATTACTACAAAGTAAATGAGTTCCTAATCTAGGAGCTTATAAATACATGAGAAGGGACAATATCTCACCAAGAGAAGTTTGAAGCTCTCTGTAAGTAATTGTATAAAATCTAGCTGAAGAATGTATAGCAGCCTTGAAATAATACTGAGAACAACTAAGCAGATAGTCACTACTTTTTTTTCTGATTACAGAAAACTTTCAAAGCAATTGCGGAATCAGATAGAAGCCTTGGGAGCAGGAAGCAGGTAAAAGAAAAGGGATGAAAAAGAATACCCAAGATAAAAGGCATGTGGTTTGGTGGAGGGAGATGTTTGAGCAGTCTGGCAATAAAAGCTGACAAGAAACAAAATCCTGATTTCAGCCTGTTAGCACAGTCAGCTGTTGTCAACACTTGGCCTAGAAATTCAGCATGTGCCTCTCCTTGTCTCTGCTGTTGCTCCTGAAGGATGACTCCAACCTGGAAACCCTTACTGCTTGCCCTTTGCCTAAGGTGATGCTGGAGAGAAATGGTTTTTGGAATTTGACTGCTCCCAGACACCATGCTCTTGAGGTCTTTGCTCATGTCTAGACAAAGCAAAGTAGAGATGTCCAACATGAAATATAGCAACATGTACTTCCAGAAAAGAAGGAAACAAAACAAGACCAACCTAGAGACATGAGATTTAAGATGGGGAGAAATGGGAGGAAAGGAGAATAAAATGTTTCTTATAAAGTTCTCAAAGGAAATTCTTGGTTGTGCCATCAGTCTAGTCTTTACCCTTTATTTGTTGCTCTGAAATATTATTTTTAATGAAATTCCTTTTGTAATAAAAAAATCAGTAAGAAAGTCCTCTCCACAATCCAAGGATCTGTTAGGTTGCAGCTTCAACTCTTGCTGTAGTTTCATTGTCTTCATTAAATGAGCATGAATTGCACAGAGCTGGGCCAGGTGCAATTTCCATTGGTATTTCTTTTTGCTCTGCAGCCAACATGAAGAGAAGGTGGACTACTGCACAAGCTCTCCTACTCAGAAGACAGCCACGGTGAAACAGGTTAGAGAAAAGAGCATTACACTCCTTAAACCTGCTCTTGCAGGGCATCCTCCATCTTTCTTTGTCCCAAGCTGGAAACCTCCTTGTTTCATAAGATGTGACTCATCTTTGAGGTTTTCAGCCCCAGTGGTTCCTTATATCATGTCAGCCCCTGTGTCTTGGGCTCACTACTCCTCACTCAGTTTTGTTACTTTGCATCACACTTAGAATTCTTCAATGTTTGTCCTAGAAATGAGAAAAAATCATTTAAAGTGTTCCATGTATCTTCTTTCCCTTTCTAGACCCAGAAATCAATGACTGGCTACCTAAAAAAACTATCTTTATGTCTTAGGTAGGTGAAATATTTTCATTTCTTGCACATTAGCTTAGTTACACCTACAGCACCATGGTGTTGAGATTATTCTGACTAGTGCTGGAACATCATGGGAGGAACAGCACAAGCAGGGAAGAGTAGAGCTGTTCATGTGTGCAAGCTTAGTGGAAAAACATTAAATACTGAAGTAATTGGGGTGCAAACTCTGTTCTGGCCCTTGGGTATGTTTAGCTATGAATCTGCTCACCTACCAGCTCTGAATATGCAGCACTTGCAGCTGGCAAATGTCTCCTTCCCTCAGCATGGGGAAAGGGAGGAAGGCCTAAAGTCTGGGCACGTGGTCCTCTCCTGGGTGTTCTGTTGTCAGCCCTCCATTAAACCACTTCTCTGCAGTACTTCCCCCATGAGATGGATCTTGAGAGCAGCTCCTCATGAGGGCCGTTCTCCTTTCACCTGCCTGGACTAAAGTAATATGGACTCCCTGAGCACCAGGGCAAGTGATGCCACCTCTCTATTTTCTTAGTCTTGGCAGAAGGTGGTTTGAAGAAAAGGAGATATTTATAGATAAAATCTTCAGTTAGTTATCCTGTTGTCACCATAGAACTACTGTTGAAGGTATTTAAGTGTGTTTCATTAAGGCCGTTGGTGTTAGAGTTGCTCATTTGCTTTGTCCCCTTACATCACTCCAGCACCCACCGGAGTGTCTCCTGACATGCTTGCCTCTCTGTGGTGATTTTATAAAAGGAAAACAACCTTCAATTTTCCTCTCTATGGTAGGAAGATTTGGGAATGATCTTGTAGGTAGTCATCCAGAAATTGGATCAACTGTTGTTTCCCCTCCTGAGGATGGAGAAGCATTTTTACTGCTGCATGATCAAACACAATTGGAAAGTGCTTCTGGCTTGCTTTATCAGTGAGGCTTCATTTCCATTTATATCTGTGCATTTTATTGTCAGGAAACTGTTAGTGCTAACACAGGGCATTCACCTGTGGAATTAATATTCCAAAGGGAACAGGTAGAAACACCTAGGGTTTCTTTGAACAAAACAATGAAAAAGCTGTATTAACTGAGCATGGTTGGGCTCACAATGAATGATACACATTTCAAATATGACCTCAGGCAAATTTCTTCCTTCTAGGCTTCAGTTCCCCACTTGTAAAATGACAATAGTTTTATTTTTCTCCATTTTGTGTCCTCCTCATGTATTCACACCACAAAACCTTTGGTGGTGAGAGCTGTTGTTAAATATTACACACTTCTCACTAATGGACTACGTGGTAATATTGCCAGCAACAGGAAGGAAGAAGTCTGCTTTGATCAGGGCAAAGAAATACAAGATCAGATACTCCAATAGGCTTTAATTTTAATAGAGCTGTTTTGCAGTGTCTCTATTTTTTCCTCTGTGCACTTGTCTTCCTTGTTACAGGAATGGTTTGTGGCAGATTGGCAGGATCTTGCTACATTCTGGCTGCTCTTTTATAGTATTGCTTTTATTTTACAAATACTTATCTGATTTTACCTGGATATGTTGTCTACTGAAGAACATCTCCCAGCAATACTTCAAAACTTGTGCATGGCCACATTAACCTAGAAAATTTTAAAGACTCCACACTGGGTTTTTGTATGGTTCTCTGTTGCTTCTATGAAGACTCCACTTTACAATAAAGCTGTCATTAATGCTGAAACCACATGGTGATGTCTGTCTTTCCTGTGTGAACTGCATCAGATCCTCAGAGGAAGAAACTAAATACTGTGTACCTCAGCAAGAGGGTGTGTGTGCTCAAATGCATTCTGTTGTTTGCTGCTGGAGGTGGGTCCGAGATGCAAAAATTGCTTCAACTTCCACATTCTGATCTACCCCCCAAGTCCCCAAATGTCCTGCCCCTATCAACACAAGCATGAGAGATGCTAATCTGTAACTAAATCTATATAGGATCTTGTGTTGATGCAAATTAAAATGACCCCATTTTAAGCAGAGCACTGATAACTGATAGGAGCTGAAAATCTATTCTAAAAAATGCCACTTACAGACAATTGACCTCCTTGCTGCCTAAAAACAGAAGACCTGCAAATGGCCACCCTTGTCCACACAGAGCAATACCACTGCACAACCACAACAAGCTGCTCAAGAAGGATGTTAGGTTGCCACCCTTGTTTACAGTGTAGGGACTATCTACAGCAAGCCCTGGTGTACTTTGGAAGTGTCTGTTTTGCACAGACCATGTGTGTGACAGGACTTCAGATTTCAAATGCCCTGCATGTCTTCTGTGTGCTTCACTGAGTGGTCAGGCCATCCCCATCCACCACAGCATGCAGAAGGCTTTGATCAAGCTCTCACTGGTCCTATGGGACAGTACTTTGTGCATGCTTAAAGAAGACCTCCTTTTTGACTTGGCTGCCTAAAGGCCCTCCAAGTCCAAATTTTCTACTCTCCAGAAAGCTAATGTGCACTATCCATCTTTGAATCAGTAGGCTCTCTTTAATCACTGTGGAAAACACACTACATGGCAATGTCATATGGAAGCATTATAGAACATGCAGATTGTTTGTCCTCATTACAAATTTCCTTGCCAAATATCTAAAAGAGACCAGGATGGCTTTACATACAGAAGATGTGTCTACTTCTGGGTTTTAAAAGGATGTCTAAGTGCTCCAGCAAGTATCAACTGGTATCGCTGTTTCCAAGTCTCATTGATAATGTCCTTCCCTGCATCTTCCTAATTCACCACTCCTTGGCTGCATGAGAGCTGTGGGACAGTCCTGTCCAGCTGTGGTTACTGACTAAGTCATGCAACACTGAATTAGAGGTGCTGAAGATTAAAATATCCCAAAAATGGTTTTAACTTCCTTCTTATGTTATCTCCTGGTGCAGATATTTTTTGCTCTTTTTAACCGATTAGGAGGAACATGAAAATCGTTCCCTAATAAGTCATTATCTTGCAGGGCTGTCTTGTCATATGCCCAGTTGCTTTTCATGGGAAGTACCTGATGTGCGAAAGGAGCTGAAACACCAAAAGTTGGGAAAGCAAATACATGTAAATGTTTATGATGGAGAGAAAGTGTGCTGAAGGCAAACCATGGCTGCAAAATGTCCTGTTTCTATGTAGAAAATGGGAGTTTTCAAGTTTGAAAAAGAAAATTCACTAAAGCTATAAGGAGGAAATGGGACTGTAGGAAGCCCATCTTATGAGACAGGACATCTGTAGGAACTGGTGGAGAGCCTCAATGTATGACAAACATCTGTGAAAGTCAGTGAAAATATCATCTAACTGACATGAAATGTTGCATGCTATATTTTCTGCTGCTTTCTGCTTTCCTGCATGCAGCTCAGGGCATGCCTTTAACACAGGCACTCTGTGTCTGACTCCCCACACAGCACGGAGCTCTTGTAACCTGAGGGGAAATTTGGAAGTGTGCTCTGTGAGAAACATCTGTGCTTGTCTCCATTAAAAAAAAAAAAAAGAAAGAAAAAAAAAGACCTAAGCTTACATTATTCCCTGTAATTGCCATAACCCATCAGTTGTGATCCTTGTGACAGAAGTCATTAGTAGAAGAAAGTGCAGGGGGGAATAATTTTAGTACTATTGTTCAGCTCTGTAAGTGTGAATCTTTGTGGCCAATTGACAACAGAGTTTAAAACACAAGATAAAGCAGCATGGCACTTGATGGTGACAGGAAAGAAAAGAAAAAACGTTAACAACCCAGCTTGCAGTTGTGACAGGTGGACTGGGTGGAAGTTGCTGCAGGGGGGGCATGTGTGGGCAATGGTAGAAATACAGGAGAGATCAGTTCTCTCTTTGCTGCTAGAAGCCAAAGTAATCTCCCTGTGTGGTCAACTGTCAGCTCCTCCTTCTCTCCTTGGGCAGGAGGAAAGGAACTTTCTGTGTCAGCCCCACAATGCCATGCTGGATGGGACACATGGAAGTGTCTCCAGGATCCACAGTGAAGGTGCTACTGGGAGCTGCCTTTTGAAGCCTGGAAAATAGCTACAGATGCATCTGCCTTGATTTACTGGATCTGCCAGAAAGTCTCAGTTGCCTGGACCAGGGAATAATACCATTCTTTGATATATTGTCACCATTATGCTGGTTTGGATGCTCAGGAGTGCCCCATCCTGATGTAAGTCTGCTTCTCCTGATCAGCAGTGGCTTCACTTCATGTGGCCTGCACCATTGTCTGGTGTCCACTGTGTCTTGTGGTTGGGGTCACTGGTGTCTGTGATCTCTTTTATAAGGTTTTGTCCTTTTGCCACTTTTTCCATTCTCAGGTGGAGAAAAGGATACTTAAACTAGGTGGATGATGTGGTCATTTGGGTTCAGGCTGAATTGCCCAGTAGATCCTTCCAAATATCTGCAACTGTTTCTCTCTGAACCAGGGAAATGTGTTTAAGGGTTTTCTTTATAATTTGGAAACACAGTGTTAATGAATATTCACAGACCCTCCTCAAAGTGCCTGGAGGTATGGAAAGTCACAGATGAATAACCAGGCACACTGCAAAGCAAGGTTCCATTCCTGTGTGCAGGAGACCCACCCAAACATTGACACTCTCTAGGGGTCCTAGACAATTATCATTTCTCCCTCCTATTACTGTTGTTGCCCTGGATGGGTTTAAAAAAAATGCCAGTTCACTGAGGTTTGTTATGGTTGGCAAGTATCTGTGTGGTTACTATATTTGCATGACCCTTTCCCCAGAACAACACTGCCCCTACCAAGTGGCCTTCAACCCACAAAGGACTGAGTGATGTGCATGCAAAACGTTTAGCTGGGTTCACATCTGAAAGCCTGAAGAAGTATCTGGAAGAGCAATTTCTTGAAGGTGGCTAAATAGGAAACCACATCAAGCTCAGGAAATCCTGTGTGCTGAAAATAGCTTGGAGGACAGCACTCAGAGGAAGTGCCATGTATCTTTGTCCTGTTCTTATTGTCCATGGAGTCTGCTTATGGACATCGTTCTTATACATTCTGCATATTAGACACATTTATCAGTGCTATCAGTCCTAACAAAAATGAATACATTTCCCTCCACCCTCACAAAACTCAGGTCCTAAAGTAAAAATAATTCATGGTTGTGTGGGGGTGGGAGGACACCCTACTGGGGAGAGGGGGAGGGTGGGGGGGAGTAGTAAAGGCTCAGTAGTCAAATATGAAGTGGTTTGGGCCAACCTAGCCCCACTGGTCAGAGATGGGAGCAAAGGGCCTGACTACGGCTTTATGTGAGGAGCACTGCCACCAGGGATGGGTTGCCCAACAGCAGTGCACAAAGCACCCCACATGCAGACCCTGTGGGCACTTTGGGCAGCCCTTTCCCCACCTCTGTGGGTGGTGGAGGCTCACTGCCCAGGCTGCATGCAGTGGTAGTCTTGTTGTAGCCCCTTTGGCTAGATCTTGGAGCATTACTGCAGACAAACATGTTAAGGTAGCCCTCAGAAGAGCACTTTAGTCAGAAAATGAGCCTGCTGGCAGGTAACGCAGTGGTGATAAAGCATTTTCATTTATTCAGGTGCATCTTAGTAGATATGCTGATGGCTTCCATTTTAGATATTTGCATACACTGTGACGGTACCTGCAGGCCTGGGAGAATGAGCAACAATGGTTTTTCAGGTCTTGTACAAATGCAGTCCTTGTGTTGGCAGGTGGAGATACTCAGATACTGCCAGAGAGAAGACAGAAAGGATGAGTCTGAATAGGAACAGTCCAAAGAGGAACAGAAAGCATGTTCCTCTGTGATTACAGTGGGCTAGTGTCCAGGCATTTGCATGCATTATCTGAATTACTGGGGAGAGGCTTAAAGCTACAGGAGTTAAAGCCAATGATTTCCATATCAAAGGACTTTTTGAATAAGTATCAGAACAGACATTTCCCTCTCTAAGTGTTATGGGTGTTTTCTTCCTTCCTTCCTTCCTTCCTTCCTTCCTTTCTTTCTTTCTTTCTTTCTTTCCTTCTTTCTTTCTTCCTTCCTTCCTTCCTTCCTTTCTTTCTTTCTTTCTTTCCTTCTTTCTTTCTTTCTTTCTTTCTTTCTTTCTTTCTTTCTTTCTTTC
>NC_048894.1:63298843-63407738 GCF_011077185.1 Oxyura jamaicensis | reverse complement strand
TTTCTTTCTTTCTTTCTTTCTTTCTTTCTTTCTTTCTTTCTTTCTTTTTTGTGGTGATAAGGTAAAGTTGTTATCTGCTGATAAAAATGGCTTTGAGCAGCCCTTGTATGCACTGTGTTTTTTTAACTACATCGTGCTTCACTTGAGTGAAACTCTGAATATGACCTTTCCATGCTAAATAACTTGAAAAGCGCTCTGAAGAGCCATTTTTTGCTAAGACCTTTTAGCTTTGTTGATCTTCAGGTGTGGATCCCTAGCACACATGCCTCTCTATCTTAGAATATATATTAATTTTAATATGAAGATGATATTGTTTCACTCATTCTTGCCTGTAGGCTGCCTGACTGAAGCACTGTTTTCTGACTTTGAAAAACTTTTGAAGCTAGAGTGAAACAAAGGTTAATGGAGGTCCAGCTGCCTGATTCTCGTGGTGTTCATAGTGATAAAGATATTGCCAGTGCTGTGCAGTGTGTAATTCCATTAAACCTTCTTGTTACTTTCTGCAAAGACCTCATCATTGCAGAGGATTTGGTTAATACTTCTCCCTCCCTTGTGCCATGTGCAGCTTCCATCTAAGTTTGTGTCCAAAGCAAGAGGCATCACTACCATGAGATTATTTATCCAACACAACTTCTGGGCATTGCTCATAGCTGTTTATACAGAAACTGCAGAATTAGTGCCCACAGAGCAATATCAGAGGAGGGCTACTCACAGATTACCATGTTTCTGTGGAAAGCAGTTCAGTTGCAAGGAGATGAACAGGTCCTGCACAACCATCTCTGCAGCAGAATATGAATATCCTCAGTTCTCTTTCTGTTTATGATCCCTGACTAAGGAAAAGAGTTTCTGTATCCCGTTATAGTCTTTATTACAGTGATATGTCCAAAATATGGAATGGAATTTGAATAATTGTTTTTGCTTCAAGCAAATTTCTGTGGTAGTATTTCAGTTTTACTGTTAATCAATACAGTCTAGCAAAATGCAACAGTGTGAGGAGAAGCAGATATGCTGATGTCCTTAACAGCAACCAGGACTGTCTTGATAGAGGGATGTTTAACCTGAATTGACTTATCCAGATGCAGCAAGGTTCAACAAAATAACAAATGCATCAACATATGGTAGAGACTTGATGTTTTCATTTGACTCATTGGTGACCCAATCTTATGGTAAAGCTTTGGAAGAAAAATAAACCACCCCAGTTTGGAAAGAAAATACAGTATGACTGCTCAGTAGGAAAAATACAGAGAGACACTTCTGTTTTCAGGGATGAGAACAATTTTGCTGCCTTTCACCAGGAGCTTAGGGAAAGCTGAAAGATGCTGGGAAACCATTAGCATTACTGCCTGCTATCTGTGGAGTGGTTTGCATGCAGTAGGGAACAATACAACCAAAACTGATATCCAACAGAACAGCCAGAAGTGTTTTATCTCCCGGGTATGTGAAATGCTGTGTTAAACGTAACTAGTACAAATGTTTATTTGAATAAAAGGTTGTCTTTAACTTAGGGCTTTGGCTTGACGCTTTGGATATGTCAAGTGTCTTTCCACCTCTGCCTGGTGCCATGGGTAAATTATTTCATTCCTGTGAGCCTGGGTATCTTACCTACAAAATTCTAACCCTATTTAATTGTTCTGCTTTGCCTTTCAAAACTTTATAAGTCTAAAATACATGGTCAGCAGTGGATTGACTGTGTGTTTGAGGAATGTCAGATGCATCGGCACCCCGACAGTAGGATAGCTGTCCCTAGTGAACAGAAGGGGAGAAAACCTCTCCAAAATGAGTGATCAGTACTTTCCTGAAAGATCTGTGGCTCTGAAGTTGTACTTCACATAGGAACTTCTCCCACTGAACATAGAGCAGCCCATGGGCATCACAGCAGCACTGCTCTGCCTGGAGCTGCTGAGATGAACCTCTCTCCTTCAGAAAAGGGGACAGGGGGACCCTGAGGTGCCTCTCCAGGGGCATACTGCAGCAGCATTGTCTCTCAATGTTTTCTTTTCCCAAAAGACTGTGAAAGCAAAGAGAAAAATATGTATTTCATCTGCATTGAAATGCTCTGCAGAAGAAAAATGAAATACTTTTAGATTTCTTGGAGCACAGATCTTTGCCACACATCAAGCCCTTGTGTGACAAAAACATAGTCAGTAAATCACCTCCCTCCTCCTGCCACCCAGAGATGGCAGGATGCACGCTAGGTGCAATCCTTGCTCCCTGAGCATCTTGGGGAGCACTTGAGGTTCAAACAAAAGACCAGGGCCATGAAAAACACAGCAGATGCAAAAATGCCTTCACTTCAGTCAATTTCGTAGATTGCTTCTGTTTCAGTGGCCATGAAAAATATCTTTCTTTTTATGTTGAAAAATTATTAACTGCGTTGAGTTGCCATGGATGCAGTATTTGGTTTATTGCAGACTTTGTTTCTTACTGTGCAGGACTTCACACTCAGCACTCTCCTGGGCTTATAAATATTGAATAAATTGGCCCACATTTTTCTCAAAAGTCAGTGGCAAAATTGTCAGTAATTTAGAGGTGTGGGCTTAGGCCTGTTATATTGCATTATGTTTTTTATAGCTGTGATCACCTCTATTTTGGCAGTCTCCTGATTCTGCCTGGCAGGTCAGGCTTCCATTCCAGTGTAAATAAATCTTCCAAACAATAAAGAAAAATCATTTTAAAAAATTACCTTCCCCTCTATAAACCCTCACAGGAGACTGTTTTCCCTTGGAAGGCTTTTGGCTGGGACTCCATGGCAAACACTCTCATGAGTACACAAAAAATTGTAGAAAAACTGCCTCTGCATTGCAGCAAAGTATTTGAAGAAACCAAAGTGATCTGCATATACTGTGGCGTTTAGCTGCAGTAGTTTTCCAGGCAGCCACAATGTCAGGGACTGAGTGGATGGTGCTGACAGATAAATATTGTAAAATTTCTTGGACTGACTATGGCTGCAATTACTGTAATGAAACAAAATTTGTCTCTGGCCTTGTCAGAAGTTATTTGCAAAGAAATAGGTAGGAATAGGTAGGAATAGGGTCTAAATCTTCAAAGCCAGTTGGAAATATTGCTAAAAAAATATGGAAATTGCCTTATACTTGGCAGTTCATTCTTCTTCTGCTCTAAACCATTGTCTCCCTTTTCAGAGGAAGGAGCTCTGCAGATGCACAGCTTTTTGTATAAATATTCTTTCTCTACAGTTAAATCTTAAGTATTTCTTCATGATTAGACAAAAAAAAAAAAAAACCTCAACACTTCAGGGACAGTCTTGAATTTGAAGCTGCATTTCCTGTGCTCTAGTACAAACCATCAGACTTTAATCCTCCTGTTTATCCACCTGTGCAATTCAAACCACACAAAGACAGCTTGGACTGCAGTGGAGAGTATGGGGACTCAGCAGAGCAGGACCTGCTCTGTGAGATGCTCCTTAATGGTAGATCCTGGAATAGTTTTCATGCAGGCTTGCTTCAATGCATTTAATAAGCCATCTTGTGATACTTGCAATGGTAAAAACCTGCCAACAGAATTCCTCATTTCCTCAAAAACCTTTAAGCTGTCTACAGTGACCCCTGTCTTCCTCAAGTGACTTTTGCATGCAAAATGAGATGTCTAAAACGGAGAACAAGGATAATGTAATGGCTTGGCCAAAGTTGCTCTATGTAGCGGAATCCATCATTATTATTATTTATTCAGTGCTGACAGCTTATATGGCTTATTTTAAACAAGCAAACAGAGAAAAACATGGCACTTCAATGCTCTTCTATTAGGACTTATATCCATCCCACCTTGCTTTTAACAGTCCTGATTTAGGGACTGCAATTTCAGAGCAGGGTAAGTAATGCACAGACACCTTTCCAGTGTGGACAAGACAATCCAATTTCTAACTGGGCTGGTCAGAAGGAGAGATACTTTATTTTACCAGGCTGATTAAACTAGTTCCACCCCTCCCACTCCAATTTTACCCTCCCATCCCAGAGGACATCTTTGTGTTCCCAGGGCTCAGCTCCTGTCTCAGCTGAGGGACAAATAGATAGCCAGAGATGCAACAAAAGCTGGGATGCTTCTGCATTGCCTGAGAGAATTTGAGGGGTACAACACCGGGAAGGACTGATAAAAACATTTTTCTCATGATTACCTGCACAGGATAATAGCCTGATAACCACTGTAGGAACACAGCGTGTGCAGCGTACGAGTGCCAATACGTTCCTGTGCCCTGCTCCATCCTGGCCCAGTAAAGAATATCTAGAATGCCCTTCACAGGAGTGAGAATGGGGACACTGCCCTTCCAGCTTCATGTGTTTAAAGTTTTAATGCTTCACATCCTGAAACACTTTCATTTTCTCGGACTTGACATTCTTGCAAAGGCATGTTTTCAACGGGAAAACAGTTCTCTGAGACAGAGAGAACAAGACAGAGGGAGCGATGCTTAGTGCTGCTTCTTGCTTCTTGCACTACTCAAGCAAAATTATTTCTTCTTTGCAAACTGCGAGCTTTTTGTCCTGCAGTGACAGAAGTTTTTCAATAGTTGTGGAAAATCAGTGGAAGAAAAATGAATTCTGGAAGAGAACAACAGCAGTGCACAAAGAACATCCTGAGGATTATTGGACCATACTGGGCTCAAGGCGACTGGAAATACTTTAGGCGAAGGGCAAATGCTACTTGACAAAAAATGGTGTATTTGATTTAAATAAGATTTCATAAATCCAGGCTTTGAGAAGCAAGAGAGGACTGGGAGAATGAATCATCCCAAGCAATTTCAGGGTAGTTTACATAGTTTGGCCCTTTATGTCAAGCCACCCATCTCTTCTATTTTTAGTATAACTAGAGATAGGTCCAGAATTTGAGGATTAGAGGTAATACTTCCCAGCATTTGCAGATCTTTGGATAGAGATTTTTGGCTCATCTGTCAGCAAAGATTAGGTGCATTTGCAGAGTTTAGAAGCAGAAGTACACAGGAGTTTTTCTAAGGTTCAGGTTGCAGTACACCTCAAGGCTTTGGATCAAGGAAGTTTTACAAATCAAAATCAGAAGTATCTGAATTGTGAGAAAAAAGATAGAAAAGATTTCCACCTGATGATAGGTTTTCTGTTATTCAGTAACACATATTAATATGATTGAAGCTACTTTATGAAGTCCTGGGGTAAAGAAGTTATTGTTGTTCTTATTTCCTAATTGGGGTATATTATAGCTACACTGAATTAATTACACTGGAAGTTTGGAAGTACAGAGGAACTTTCTTAAGTAATACCAGTTTGTTAAAATACAATTTGATTTTATTTCTTTAAAGGTTTAATTGCTCAAACCATCATCACTGTTTCTTACTTTTACTTGGATTAGAAGGGAGACTTCAAATACCCCAGGCAATATTGATTCTTCCAGCAGCAAGACCTTGGTCTGCCATGCACAGCTGACAGCTATGACTGTTTTCTCTGTGTTATATCTTTGAATTAAAGCATCAGAGCCATATGGGATATCTGTATGTGAAGCCTGGTTCTGGGAGAATTACATTTTGTTTGCTTTCCCATGAAGACTGTACATAAGCTTGTTTTGCTGTGGTTTCTCTGGAGCTTTTTATTATTGGGAGGGCTGTTTTTTTGGTGGCATAAAATAAGAGCTGGTGTCCTTGACACAAAAGCAATTCATATCATCAAGGATTTTGCTTAGGGGTATTTTCTGTTCCACTTGTTAGACTGAGGTGGCACAGAAAAAACACCACTCCCACCTTAGTGGTCATCTTTTCTTGCCTTTCCCAAACAGCGAAATTTATGTTAGCCATGGAAAGTTGGGCTGCTTTTGCAATTACAGCAGGGAGTGGTACAAAGAAAGGGTAGCAGCCACTTCTGCAACCAAATGACAAGCTTCATCCATGTGCCACATTAGAAAAGGTGACATTATGGGCAGTATAACATTAGGGTTTTTTTGAGACACCAGTCATAAAAGTGAGTGTTTCCTCCAAGGCTTTCATTTAGATGATTTTACAGCCATTTCAAGTGAAAACAAGGCTGCTCTGACCTTGGCTTGATTAAATGATTTAACTTCGCTGAAACTATACTCTTAACAAGCATGTGATTACGTTCATATCCACAAAGTGAGGAACAAATTCAAATCTGTGGAATTTAATGAATTTCCATTTAAACAGAAGGAGGGGGAAATAAGAAAAAACAAATAATAAAACAAAACAAAACAAACAAAAAAGGGGAGGGGAAAAAACCTCGAATTCCACTTCCTGGTTTTGTCTGGGCATCACAGGAGGGCCGGACCCATTCACTGAAGCAAATGCACTTAGCAAGTATTTGTAACCTTAAACAGTAGACCACATAGTCTTTTATTACATTAACAGTTGTTATGGTAATTATTGAACTGATTTATATCCTTCAATATCTATTATGAGAGGTTTGGCAGTTGTGACAGCAAGGATCTATTCTGTTGCTATATTTGCCAGACAAAACATATGGAGGATACTAATATTTAAAACCAAGCAAGCAAACTTACCATCATCTGTCTACATTTAAAATATAGGTATGCTATGTAGTAAATACTTGCAATCAGTAGAGCTGAATTATTGAAACTGAATCTGCTGTCTTCTTTTTCTGCCCCAGAAGATGACTCTAGTACAAATATAAGGTTTGGCCAATAAAAGACAGCAATGCGTCTTCCTTTTCAGTAAATATAGGAAAGTCCATGCACTAGCAATCCAGTAATACAGTGGCTGAGGTTTGGCATGCTAAAGTAAGTCAGGATAATTCAAGGTTATGGTTTCCTCAACAACTATATTTCAGTCACAGTGCATGTATATAATATGACATAAAAGTTAGCATCTCATACTGTAATATAAAATGTTACACATGCCCAAGGGGCTTTGAGTTATGATTTTTTGCAGGAGTTAATTTGGTGCTGTTAGTGGAGTGATTCCTTTAAAGATGCAGTCAAGGTAACATTTTACTTTTAATTTCCCCATAGCCATTTTCTTTGGCCTTGTCAGCTGCAAGAAAAAATCAATGATGCATAAATCTCTGCTCATGTAACTAGGTATTAACAGTGGAAGATGCACAATAGGGAGGGCACAGATATGACTATGACTACTTAAAATTTCTTGGAGCTTGATAATACACTCCCTTAAGGATTTCTCTTTTATTTCCAGATGCTTAATCTCAACCAATGGAAAGGTACCAATAGAGAATAATGGCTAGAAATAGAGACAATATAGTTATTTGGCAAGTCTAACCACCATTTTTTTCTGTTTCAGTCTGAGCATATCATGGTTTCACCTTCAAACAGTCTTCCTCTGACATTCTTCACTTTTGATCAAGATATTGTCCATAGAGAAGTACAGAAATACTCTTTAGATAATACAATTCACAGCATGACTTAAGGAAGAGTTCCATATGGGGGGGTCTCCTGGAAAAAATACCTAACCATAAAGCCAGGGGGAAGCATTTCTCTAACACCAATGTAGTCAGCATTATTGCCCCATGTTCGCAATGCTATAGACTGGTTTCTTGCTGAGCAAAAGACTCGTCCTTCTTCTTGCTCTCTTTCCTCTCTCTTCTTTCCTCTAGAATATAATGTCAACAGTAAATGGAATCAGGAAGATCAAATGTTGTTCATAAGAATGTACAGCAATAGCCTGAGAAATCCTATTTAATTTAGTACTTCTGATTGGTTATTTTATACATGACAGATGTGCCCAGTGTAATCACCCAGACATGAGTGCATTTCTCAAAAAAGCAACAAGATCCATGCAGTTTCATTAGTAGAGACACAACAGATGTGCTGTGAAATCTAGATGTTGAAAAGCAACTGGGATTTGTTGGTAAAGCTCATGTTTCCAACTGATAGAAGAGGGTATCAAACCTCCTATCACTACTGTACAATCCTTCACCTGTTGCTAACCATAGTGGCTGGTGTTTCACATATTGCATTTCATCCACTGAGCCAAGCAGCAGTGGGTATGAGTTACTCTCAGTAGTCTCAAATTAATATGTGCAGTGACTGAAATTTGGTGGTTTTGTAAAACTGAAGATGGAAGCCTGGTTTTGTGGACTTCACCAGGGACAAAATATCATGCCCTAGTTAAACAGCTACAGCTATGTTTTCACATGTGAATTTAAAGAGGCCTGTTTTTTGTCATCATTGTTGTCGTCGTTGGTTTTGTTTCCAAAAAGGAGCCTGTTCACACAAACATACTGAGAGCTGCATGCACTTGATGCCTTTGGAAAGTAGGTCATTAATATGTTTGTGCCTAATTTGATGTAGCCAAGGCTTCAGTACTGCCCTGATTGCCACAGCAAAGATGATGCAGTAGATGAATGAGAATACAAGCCAGTTATCCCGCCTTCCAGACCTGGCTATTGGCTGCATCATGTTTTCTGATGGATAGAAATGGAGAAAAAGCCTTAATTGCCCATTTTATTTTTCTGTGAATCAATAAGTGTATTATTCTTAAGAAAGTGCCTAAGCATTGCTGCATCCATATGAAAAGATAATCCTTATTGTGTTTCTGCTCTGGGCACTATCACAACCACAGAAAAATAAAACATTTTTTTGATAAGGATTTGATGATTTCTTTGTACTCCCCTGTGCCTGTCCTAGCAAATAATACTCTTGTTACCTGAGGTGGTGGGCCTCAGCTGATGTAGCAATTGCGCTGTAGGTCCACCCTCACCCCTCCTTCTCAGGAGCATTGTTATTCTGCATCTGCATCCCTCTTCTATCAGGAATTGGCTGCTCACAGCTTGAGGAATACGTGCTCCACAGCATCCCTGAGGCAGAGATTATTCAGAAAAAAAGAATGTCCAGAAAGAGCAACCTATGCAGTGGTACAGCATTTCTGGACCAGATTCTCAAAATTAAGGTTGAATAACACATATTTTTTGTTCACAGGCTGAACAATCAGCCTGTACTGAACAATCATCAACCACTGGATACGGACATGTAAGGATGCACTGGTTATAACCTGTGCAGAGATTCAGGCTACAGCTAGATTGAGTGGTCAGTACTTCCCATAGCAGACCTCAGGATCTCAGTTACCTGAGTATCCAGACCACCAGTTTTTTGGCACATACCATGAATCCCTTCCAGCCCACAGACTCAAACTTCTGTCCAGGGAAAAATAAAGATCAGGGAAAGGCTGAGCCAGAAGCAGAGAGGAGTGAGGTGAGAGGAAGGAGGGCTTATTGCACAACAGACTCATGCCATGTATGAGCTGTGCTGGGGACAAGGTACATCCCCAAGGTATGTTCTCAAACCTGGGAGCCCAGACACATCACCTCAAAAGGCAAACAGACATCAAAAACCCCAGGCTTCAGCTAAGTAAGAGAGGTGCTTCCCCACAAGAAGCTCCTATGCCTAATGAGGTCAGCCAGCTGAGGAAGACCAGCTTTTTTTAATTCTGTCCTTGGACTGGGGATTAGGCCACCAGGAGACGTGTGATAAGTGGTTCTTCAGCCCTACCACAACCTCCTGTTGCCAAAAGGTTTTGAAATGGAGGAAAATGCTCTCTAAATCAATACAGACCAGTATAGTTCTGGTTCAGCTAGAGGTCAATACCTGAGCTAAAAGATACATGAAGGCAGGAGGGATTAAATGAATTCTAAAAGTACAGAAAGTAGGGAAGACCACCCAAGAGAAACCTGTGTGTTCATGAGGCCATTTTTGTTGAGTCTCAAACAGCACCAACATAGACCCAACAGAATTAGGGCGAGGAAGACTGGGACGATTTAGCCATATGGCCATGACCATGTGGGTATGATGAAAAGCTGCTGCACCTTCCTTAATTTCCTGCACTCACTGAATATCTGCATTAGAGCCTGAGGAGAAGGTGGGGTCTTTGCAGCTCTAATGGCTCTAATAACCATCACAGGTCAACAGGAGGACCCACAACATGCTGGCTCAGCTGCTGCATGCAGCTTCATCCCGTTTTACAGAAAGAGTACCTTGAACCATATAACAAAATAAAGGTTCTATTCAGGATAATGGAAATACTTTTTGTGCTGAAGGGAAAGCGATATGAGGAAGCTGCCTGTTGGCCTGTTGTGCTCAGTGGAAGCCAAGGTGAGGCATTCAATAATCTTGGGGTTTAAGAGGCTGCAAATTATCTGCATCCAGACAGATGAACGTTGAAAGCCAACATAGCTAATTCTGCCAATGGCAGGTGCATGAACCCAATCAGAGAGTTTGTGCACTTCATTTGCTCATGACTGATGATGGAAGAAAGGCCTAGAGCCAGCAGACCAGAGTTCCTATTTGCCATTAGTACCTAATACTGTGCTTTCTGCTTGTGTGATTGCTTTAACCTCATGCAGAGGTGCTGCTGATCAGTACAACTCTGTGTGTTTGGACAATTTGGGATTAAGGAACTGTTCAAGAGCAAATAACTCCAGTATGCAGGGGGACTTCATACAGTGGTGTTTTTCCATAGTTAATTACATTTTGCTAAGTGAAATATGAGCAGAGAAAGAAATACTTAACACCACCTTAATTTATAACTATTATGTGTCTAAAAGTATCCAGCCACAGCAAGTTAAAGAATACTATAACATGCAAAACAAATCTATCTCATGCAACTTACTTGGTAACTGTGGGAAATGCTTCCTTTGAGACCTTGGTAACATGCAAAGTTAGAGGATGAGTGGGAGAATGTTCCAAACAAAGCAGTGGGGCACATGGGAGACACCAACAGAGCAAAGGGCAGGGAGTTTCTCCCAGTTGTCACGGTTCAACAGCAGAAAGCGGGAAGATGCTTGTTAGAAAATCCTAGCACAAAGTGAAATGCTCTTCATATGTAAGGTTTTCCTCCTGTCTACCCATTCATCTCTCTGTCTCCAAGTACCTTTCATGTAAAACTGTTATTTTGCCACAGGTCTGCAATTCAGAGCTTCATCCCTTGGAACTGGCAACCAGTAGTGGTGATGACCTGAATGCTGACCAGGAGGGAGACAGGCATATTGCAGCAACCACTGGCTTTGGAGGAGCAAAAAATACATTGTGAGTTCACCCTCGAATTCAGCAGCATTTTGGAAAGGGATGTTGAAGTAGGACTGGAAGTACTGTGGGTATCTTTGTACTGTAGTCAGCCACTTCTCCAGTGCCTGCTGCAGGGAGGCTGCCAGAAGTACTGAAGTCAGTTAGGTGAAAGACAGTTGAGTCATCTCTACTCTGCAGTGTGGTTGAAAGAGCTATGGATATAGACCTCAAAGTCACAGACATTTCTGTTAGTCTATGAAACATAATAGAAAAGTAGGGGACAACTACACTGAAAGTAACATAATAAGGGGCCTTATAAAAAGGATGGAGGACTCTTTACTTGGGTAGATAAAGATAGGACATTAAAGGACATAAAGCCATAAAGGTGGCCTGGATGCCATGCACTGAGTCCAGCTGGTGGTACTTGAGAGGTTGAGGTCCCACAGCTGGAACACGAGAGGTGGAGGTGTTACTGGCAGAAGGTGTGATGTCGAGGTCATTCCAGTGGCCCGTGAGATGTCAAAGTTCTTCCTGTGGCACAAGAGATGTGAGGTCTTTCTGGTGGCAGGTGAGGCACCCCTGTCCTTCTGGTGGAATGTGAGACATTGACGTCCTTCTGATGGCACGTGAGATGCTGAGATCCCTCTGGTTGCAGGCAAGGCATCAAGGTCCTTCTGGTGGGGCACAAGGCATTTAGGGACTGCTGGTGGGCTGCAAGTCTTGGAGGTTCTGCCATCAACCTGCGAGGGAGGTGCCAAGGACCAGAGGTGCTTGATACCCATTTCACATCAGAGCAGTGTCAAGCAGAGCAACAAGCACCTCCACACTGGAGCAGCCACAGACACCATGAGCCAGCCACGCCAGGAGCTGCCAGCAGAGGCCCATGGAGAACAGACCTGCACCATCTGCCTGGGCCTGCTGGCTGATGCAACATGGCTGGTCCCCTGCGGTCACTCCTTCTGCAGGGAGTGCATCCAGCCCTGGGCTGCCCACAGAGCCACCTGCTCGCTCTGCCACAAGCCCATCATTGCCATCATGAGGCTGGTGCCTTGCCCCATGCGGGATGCCTTGGCCCGCCAGCCCCAGGGAAGGTTCCAGTGCAACACAGAGCTGTTGCAGAAGCAACAGCGGCACAGCCCTTCCAGTTACCGGTCCCACAGTGTCTTGCCCAGGTCCAGGGACTGCAGCCCCGCCATGCCATGACAACTTGTCCACAGCTTCTCCTGGCACTGGGAGCAGGATTGACACAGACAACCCTGGTCCCCTCTGAACGCCAACCCTGGGGACACGTCATGGCTGTGCAGAGTCCAGCTGGAGGAGCCTGGGGCTGGTGATCATGCAGGCTGGTAGCCTGGGCCCTGCATTTAAGAAAAAAATAAATAAATCCTAAAAAGCAACCCAGATGGAAGTCATCTGGGGGATGGGAAATTATCATGGCATTGGGTAACTGGGTGAGGGCAGCAGCCATAACGGGAAAATAGCTGACTGAAAAAGTCTCCTGAACCTGGGGCAGAAGGAAATGCCTGCTGGCCTGAGAGATGCCAGCTCAGGAGCCGTGTCACAGGATGCAGTCCTTCAGGAGCAGACTGCTCCAGCATAGGTTCCTCTCCACATAGCAGCAAGGGAAGCTTCTCAAATGAAAGGAGCTCCATTTGGAGTAAAAATTAGGCCTGTTTTATAGCATTTATGCCTCTTACCCGTAAGAAGGCATAGGACAAGGAGGAATGGTCTTAAACTAAAGGGGGATAGACTAGGCATTAGGAAGAAATTCTTCACTGCAGAAGAGTGTTGAGGCACTGGAACAGGTTGCCAAGAGAAGCAGTGGATGCCCCATCCCTGGAGGTGTTCAAGGCCAGGCTGGATGGGGACTTGGCCAACCTGATCTAGTGGGTGGCATCCCTGCCTGTGGTAAGGGGCTAGAGTTAGATGATCTTTAAGGTCCCTTCCAGTTCTGTGATTCTGTGATACTATGATAATATTTCAGATATTGCTGCAGCTAAGAGAAAACAAAGGACTGTTTGCTGTCACTTCTCATTAAAATGTGAATCAATGTCTTTGTGCACTCTGTAAACACAAATATTTCTTCTTCTCTGCCTGTGGACTTCGAACAGATATAAAACTTGGGTATATCAGTTTCCAGGGGAAATACAGTCTAAAATATTTTTCCAAGACACACCAAAAAGCTCTCTTCACTATGTGTCTTTCATGATGCATATAGACATAGTGGAAGCGGGGATAAAAAAAAAAAAAAAAAAAAAAAAAAAAAAAAGTGAATTTAGCATGTATCCTGCACATTTTGGAAGATAGCATGGATTAAAAATTGCCTGAGTACTCTGCAAAAAAGTTCTTACGGGGTTCCCCATCATATTTTTTTACCACATTAATCACCAGTAAACATGTAGTAGAAGAGTCTGCAGTGACTCTTTCTACTGCTGTTTCTCTTTGCTTGTTGTTCCTCTTTTGCAAGATATTCCAGTAGAAATTGTTCCTCTAGATGCATTGCTCACTCATGCCACTCCGCCTTCCATGTGTCTAACCTGTAGTTTGCAGTGGTCTAAGTGAACTGGGAACAACTGCCAGTGCTATTCAGGTATTGCTCTAGAACCAGCATCCTTGGGAGATCTTTTGAGTCACTGACTGTCTTCTACTCTACCTTCACTAGTGCACAGAGGAAGCCACCAAACCTATTTCCAAGGTTAAGCTCCTTCGGAGTACAGTCCCCCATATCACATAACTTACTGGGAAATCTTCACATGTGGCTTGCAAAAAAGAGGTGCTGCTCTGAAGTATCTGCCTATCAACAATGGTTTGGTGCAACCCTCATTTTGCTCTGCTAAACTAATGATGAATCCGGCAGGGACAAGAGGGTCTTAATTTCTTTTAGTCCTTCACCTTGCATCACCTTCTGCTTTGGGTGCTATGCTGGTGCTTTTTGATCATCATGATCATACTTCCTCTAGGTTGTACTAGTTTAAATGATACTTTCCCCTGTAAACTCTGAACACCATGGACAATCTCACTGATTTCAGTAAAACAGCTGAAAGAATGAGCCCGCTTTTGAAAATGTAGTGTTACCTTCTGCTTTCAGCATCAATGACACCATTTAGGAAAAGAATATAACATGTATCTAACCAAGCAGAAGTGGGAGAGAGGAAAAGTGAGAAATTTATGTAACATATATGCCTTTATTTTCCCTGCAAATAATATTAAATTTAGGCCATAATGATTTCTTCTAAAAGTGCATTTAATTCCAATTTGGTTCTATATAACAGAACAGATGGGGGAAATCCACAGAGCTGTACTTTTCTGCATAAATAAGAATGATTGCATTTATATCCTGATTCTTTTTTCACAGAGTCACAGAATCACAGAATAGTCTAGGTTGGAAGAGACCTCCAAGATCACTGAGTCCAACCTCTGACCTAACACTAACAAATCTTCCACTAAACCATATCTCTAAGCTCTACATCTAAACGTCTTTTAAAGACCTCCAGGGATGGTGACTCAACCACTTCCCTGGGCAGCCTATTCCAGTGACTAACAACCCGTTCAGTAAAGAAGTTCTTCCTAATATCCAACCTAAAACTCCCCTGGCGCAACTTTAGCCCATTCCCCCTCGTCCTGTCACCAGGCACGTGGGAGAACAGACCAACCCCCACCTCGCTACAGCCTCCCTTCAGGTACCTGTAGAGTGCAATACGGTCACCCCTGAGCCTCCTCTTCTCCAGGCTAAACAGTCCCAGCTCCCTCAGCCGCTCCTCGGAAGACTTGTTCTCCAGACCCTTCACCAGCTTCGTAGCCCTTCTCTGGACTCACTCAAGCACCTCCATGTCCTTCTTGTAGCGAGGGGCCCAAAACTGAACCCAGTACTCGAGGTGCGGCCTCACCAGAGCTGAGTACAGGGGGACAATCACTTCCCTGGACCTGCTGGCCACACTGTTTCTTATGCAAGCCAGGATGCTGCTGGCCTTCTTGGCCGCCTGAGCACACTGCTGGCTCATATCAGCTGACTGTCAACCAATACTCCCAGGTCCTCTGCCAGGCAGCTTTCTAACCACACATATCCCAGCCTGTAGCGCTGTTTGGAGTTGTTGTGCCCCAGGTGCAGGACCCGGCACTTGGCCTTGTTGAACTTCATACCGTTGGATTCAGCCCATCAGTCCAGCCTATCCAAATCCTCCTGCAAAGCCTTCCTACCCTCGAGCAGATCAACACACGCACCTAACTTGGTGTCGTCTGCAAACTTTCTGAGGGTGCACTCGATCCCCTTGTCCAGATCATCGATGAAGATGTTAAAGAGGACTGGTCCCAGTACTGAGCCCTGGTGGACTCCACTAGTGACCGGCCTCCAAGTGGATTTGACTCCATTCACCACAACTCTCTGGGCCCGGACATCCAGACAGCTCTTCACCCAACGAAGTGTACGCCAGTCCGAGCCATGAGCAGCCAGTTTCCTGAGGAGAATGCTGTGGGGAACAGTGTCAAATGCCTTACTGAAGTCAAGGTAGACCACATCCACAGCCTTTCCCTCATCCACTAAGCGTGTCACCTTGTCATAGAAGGAGATCAGGTTCGTCAAGCAGGACCTGCCCTTCATAAACCCATGCTGACTAGGCCTTATCGCCTGCTTGCCCTGCAACTGCTGCATGATGACACCCAAGATAATCTGCTCCATGAGCTTCCCTGGCACTGAGGTCAAACTGACAGGCCTATAGTTCCCCGGGTCTCCCCTCTGCCCCTTCTTGTAGATGGGTGTCACGTTTGCTAGCCGCCAGTCAAGTGGCACCTCCCCCGATAGCCAGGACTGTTGATAAATGATGGAAAGTGGCTTGGCCAGCTCCTCTGCCAGTTCTCTTAGTACCCTTGGGTGGATCCCATCCAGCCCCATCAACTTGCGTACATCCAAATGCTGTAGCAGGTCGCCAACCATTTCCTCGTGGATTGTGGGGGCCACATTCTGCTCCCCATCCCCTTCCACGAGCTCAGGGTACTGGCTGTCCAGAGAACAACTGGTTTTGCTGTTAAAAACTGAGGCAAAGAAGGCGTTAAGCACCTCAGCTTTTTCCTCATCTCTGATTACTAAGTTTCCCCCCACATCCAGTAGAGGGTGGAGATTCTCCTTAGTCCTCCTTTTTGTGTTGATGTATTTATAAAAACATTTTTTGTTGTCTTTAACAGCAGTGGCCAGATTGAGCTCCAGATGAGCTTTGGCCTTTCTGATTTTGTCCCTGCACCGCCTCGCAGCATCCTTGTAGTCCCCCTGAGTGGCCCGCCCTCTTTTCCAAAGATTATAAACCCTCTTTTTTCTCCTAAGCTCGAGCCGCAGCTCTCTGCTCAGCCAGGCCGGTCTTCTTCCACGCTGGCTCGTCTTTGGGCACGTGGGGACAGACCGCTCCTGAACCATTAAGATTTCTTTCTTGAAGAGTGCCCAGTCCTCCTGGGCTCCTCTGTCTTTCAGAACCGCCTCCCAAGGGACTCTGCCAACCAGTGTCTTGAACAGCTCAAAGTCAGCCCTCCGGAAGTCCAAGACAGCAGTCTTACTGCTCCCCTTCCTGACTTCGCCAAGTATCGAGAACTCTACCATTTTGTGGTCACTCTGCCCAAGACAGCCCCCGACCAGCACGTCTCCCACCAGTCCTTCTCTGTTGGTGAACAGAAGGTCTAGCGGGGCACCTCCCCTGGTAGGCTCGCCAACCAGCTGCGTCAGGAAGTTATTTTCTTGTTCTCTCCCTCCCTCCATCTTCAAACATTTGATTTTTGAACAGAAATTAAGATAAGATGACAAATAATTCATGTCCTGAATTTAAGTTTCATTCATTTGTGGAGGGAGGAGAAATGTGACTTCTCAAATTAGCACATTGTTGTGCAAAACCAACTTTGTCATTCTGCTCTTCCCCCTTCCTCCCCTTGTCCTATATTCCCACACAAATTACATTGTTAATATTGGGCCTACATTGTTTTGTGTTCTTCCTGTGAAGAACACACGGACCAGCAGAGAGATAGGGATTACGTGTAATCCCACAGCTGTGCTGGCACAAATAGAGATGCTGGTGCATCAGCATGGGAGCTATCAAAACAAAAGCAAACAAGGTTGCATTGTTTCAGTTTCACTGAGGAAAACAAGAAAATATTTTCTTCTCCACTCTTGAAAAAGGAGAAAAATAGAATGACTGTCGTGTTATTTCCAGTTTGAGAAATCAACAGGAACTTCTAGAAAAAGAAGAATCTCACCTTGAAAAATTAAAGCCAGGTCAAATACCCTTAGGCTTCCAATTGCTCTTCTTTCTGTTTGCCAATGCTTGTTTCCCAGGCCAGAATCTTTCAGCCAAAGTAGAGCTAGCAGCAACTGCTTTGCAGGTTCTGCCAGAGCTGAGCCTACGTATCCAAGCCAGTGCAGGAACTGCTCATGCTGGCAGCCTGCTCAAACTCTTTCCAGCAAACAATTTTAGTGCCCTGGAAATGACTCTGGGCTGGCAAATATCATTATTTTTATGGGCCATTGACTCATTGCAGCACTCTGCTCTATCCACTTTAGTGTAATGTGTCTTTTTATAGACTGTTTTACCACCCTGTTATCCCAGCTCCTTATATGAGCATCCTGCTACAACTGTTTTTTACTGTGCTGGCAATATGCCTTGACATGATGCTTTAGCCTCAGCAACACTTTTCTGGGTCCCCTCATCTTCAAGGACCATGTCTGCCATGGAGGACAGATCTGGGGAATGCTCAGGTGCCTCTGCAAGTGTTTTTCCTCCCCCATGCACATATACATCCCTCCCTAGTCAATATTAGTGCTTCACCTTTGGCTAGTGTTCAGATTTCCACTAGCCTTGCACCACTTCTGGTGCCACCCCCCCCCCCCCCTCCCCCAGGCTCTCCTCCCACTCAAGGTGAAATGTAGCCTTATTTTGGGAGGCTTGGGCTGTGAATGTGCTTGAGTGAAACATGAGAGTTGGGATAGCTGGATTTGGTATAGTTGGCATGACTGTTGTGGTCTACAGGACTGAGGAAGACAAACATGAGTTTATTCTAGTTTTTAGGAGGAGGAATCTGAAGCCCAGAATATTTGTGGTTAATTGGCCTCCCTAATTTATAGAAATCATAAGTTCTTGACAGCATGAACAGACCATCTCTTACAGCTAAAAAGTCCCTACCTCACTAGGGACCCCACTTTTGGGGCAATAGAGGACTATTAACCCCAGATATATTTTATATATAACTAGCACCATCAAAATGGTAGGTTTTAAATGTTCCATTCAATTACCTTTAGATTCCTTTGAAACTTCATCACTGAAAACAAACAGGAACTAAGAGAAGGGGATAATCCCTTTTTGGAAAAGAGGGTCTTCCCTTGCAAAGTTTGGAAGATGTAAAGATAAAACATTCCTTTGACACTCTCTGCTTTTCTGGCTGTACATCAATGATTGCGCTACAAGAACCCACACTGGTGCTAGTTCATTACCCATGCTTCCAGAACTATGCCACGCCAAACACTGCTGATAAATGTATAGCCATGTATGTAAACTCTTTTCAAAAGTCCATGAAAAAAGTAAGAACCCAGAAGTCCTCTTTAATGAGTGCAGGAGTTCTTCTGTAGGAGTCCAGAAGTTCTTCTTTCCAGATCCCATTAATCCCAAGGAGTAAACTCTTCAGAGGTACAAAAGTGAATGACAATGATATCAGATGCTTTTGATTATTATTTCCTCCATGTGGAAATTAAATAGCAGCAAAGTGACATAGATTAACAAACACTTTGGAGGCATTAGCTTTATTAAGAATATTTTCCCAGTCAGTAAGTAGCATACTGTTGCAAAGGAAAAAAATGTTATCAAGTGCTACAGGTTCCTACTCTGATTCTTGGAGCCGCTTAGAAAAACTTTTGCAGAAATTATCTTGGCAATAACACAAGTGAAATTTTATTCTGAGGCTATAATCTTAGCTTCCTTCTTCTTTTCCTTTGGTAGACCCTGAGGAGAGGAAACTGTGTCCTATATGAAAGGTCTTGATACAAGAAAGATCCTACCTAAGCCAAGAGCTTGGACCTCATATCTGTCTCACCCATCACAGAGAAGCAATAGAAAGATTAACACTGACGAACATAGCAAAGACTCCAGAGGTATTACTGATGGATCAGGATCAGGAAATGAGAACTCTCTTCTATAGATTAATTGATCATTCATTACAATGAGCCCTCTAAGTATTAAAAGGTCTTTCTGCATTTTTGACTTGAAATTTTCATATTTGTCCCAGCTGGCTATTTCCTCTGTCTGCTTCCTCAGCATCCCTTGATCTCAATTTCAAACTACATTTTTTCCTTATCTCTCTTACCCTCCCTTTCTTTCATTTTTACTGTTCTCCTCCTCGTAATTAACCATCTCCACCAGCTCTCACCATCTTGACTCCACAAACACACTGACTTGGCCTATACTGGTTTCCCTTGGGTTGCCTCCCTTGCTACCTGGCCACTCCCACTTTGCTGCCCAGCCTCATGGAGAACTGTAAGATGGTGGCTTCTGTGCAGATGAAAACATCACTAGCATTCATAAGTCACGGGTTTCAGACAGTTAGGGGATGTGTTGTTATTCCATAAAACACTTGTACATGAGTTTTATTAAAAACACAAGCTTCCTTTCTTCATTTGTCTTGGGGAGCTGTGCACAGCACATGCTTTTCATCAAAGAAATGTAAGTAAAGTAAAATAAATAATGATTTTTTTTTTCCAGTTTATTTCCATTGCTGTTTTTCCTTTAGGGTTCTTGACCTATAAGGTACCTATTACAAACTTCTGTGGCTCTAGTCCCTTTTACAGATGCAAACTGATGTGGCAATGGCTTGAGCTTGAAGCTGCTCACCCCTACACCTGGATAGGACCAGACAACCTGCAGTTCCTAGGCCATGTATTTGCATGCTGTTATAGCTAGCTGTGCATTTAATTGCTCTTTTTTAGACACAAGTGTCCATTTATATTCTGTTGCAAATGGATCGCCAAATTAAGAACCCTGCTCACATCCACCAAACTAACTTTGCCATCCCCAGAGTCCTATGTTGATCCTGCACCCTGGAAAAAGGATGTGGCTACATGCATGCCCCTGGGGCAAATGTAGTCTGGTGGCGGAGGGGGCACTTTACACCTTCATTCATCCGAAAGAGCTAAACAGGAAGCTGTGAAGGGAACACCATGCATTCCTGAGAGGCTGATACTCAAAAGAAGGATAGCTAAAGGCTAGAAAGGCTAAAATTCTTTACCACTTGGAAAAGGATTTGAGGGTTGTCATTTTTTTTCAGGTTTGGGTGGTTTGGATTTTTTCTTTTTTTTTGGGGGGGGGGGGGGAGGGAGGGGCAGGGATTGGTTGATGTACAAAGCTTGCATAGAGTAAGATAAGTCCTCAGTTAAATTCAATGTTCAACATTTTACATTTGTGAACTGTTTAATTTAAATTAGAAATGTTCAAAATATTTATGAATGGAAGAATTCAAATCCAAAAAAGATGTGAAGGTATCTGTCTGGCGTACCAAGGAGACTGTCCCATGACTAGCTCTCCATTGTATACTCCATTTTCACTGTTTGTATTTGTTCCTGAACATCCTTCACTACCAGAAATGATGATTTGTGAAAATCGTTAGGAATCCAAGACTGTAGTTTCCTGTCAAACATCTGCATAGAGCTTTGTTCAGCTTCAAAGCTTAAGTCAACTGTGTTTAATATCTGAATTTGTCTCTGAAGCAGCAGCAATAGTAACTGACAGTAATAAACCCCAACAGGAAATAAGCTCAAAGTACAGCATATGTGAGCCAGGTCTTGCTTAGATCTATCTTAAAAGCCAGGATAAAAGGCAAAGCCAAGAGGACTGCATCAGCAGGTTAAAGTGTGGTTGCCAATTGCTTGCTGGAATTAAAGGGTCTTACTGAGCTCTTCTATTCATCCCTCTCACACAGAGACTGCTAGGCCTTAAGTCAGCCAAGGGTCTTAGATTTCTGGATATTTCAGTGCATTTTGAAGTTGTTTCTATTCTTAATACTCTGTAGCAATCAAATTACAGCCAGCTGTGTCCTGTCACTGACATTTTTTGCAAACTGTTTTTAAAATGTAGCGCTTATAGTGCAGAGATGTTTGGTTATCCTAGGGCTGGATGACAAAACAGCATATAACACAGCAGAGCAGAGAGCAACCCATGAGCTTGTCCTGCAGTATTTCATTTTTAATATGAAACACAGATAAAGTGGAGAAGGAACTGGATGCTGGGCAAAACTGATCATGAAAGGGGTTTAAGGTGTAAAGGAAATTAAAGCTCAAACTTACTTTGCTTAAGTTAACAGGAGTGATATTTTGACATGATGTTTAACATTTCCCATATGGCTGATGCGAAACATTTCAGATCATTTTCCTTGTGTGTACAAATGGCCCTTTAAAACAAAAGAAGGGAAAAAAAATAGTGTTGGACTGTTAAAGCCATTTTAATTAAACAATTGAACTGGCCTGTGCATCTCCCAGGTGGAGGGCTGGTATGCTGCTTTAAAAGTCAGCTGCTGGCAGGACTCTACTTGTTGCTTGGAAATGGGAAGAGCATGGGCTGAAATCTGTCTGCCCTAAGCCTGAGCTTCAGGGGTGCTTGGTTGATTCTACTTGAATCTCATTCCTGGTATGTAACTGACCACCTGATGACAATGTGTTTTTAAAGGAACCTCCTGATTTTGAGGATGCCAATGTGGCTGTGCACAGAGCTAGGGGTGCTCCATGAGGGTGTGATTTTCCTACAGCTGAGAATTTTTTTTTGCGCTTTTTGGAGGCGTGGCTCTGAAACAGTATGACAAGACTGGTAGTCCAAACAGCTGTTTGACTTTGTGAATCAGGAGCACAAAGATGTGATGATACAGGCTGAAAGTCTGGCTATTTCTTTTCCTCTTCTAGTCCAAATTTCCATCTCAAGCTCTGGTTGCAAAGCAGTGCTATTTGTTCCATAGCACTGCATAGTTCCTTTGTCCCTGGCAGGCAGGAGCCATGCACAACCTGAATGCTGGCTGATAATTGTGAGAAATAGCTGGCGAATAGAAAGAAAAGAAAAGAAAAAAAAAGGGGGGTGGGGGGGAAGGGAGGCAATCTGACTATGAGAAGTCAGGATACCTCTTCAAATCAGTAACCAAATAAAAAGATTTCATATAAAAAGTTATTTTCAACAAGCAGCATGACCTGCTTGCCGGGTGACCTTAATATGCCTTGCAAAGGAATTGTGAATCCTAATTAGGCCTTGAAAAACACCCAGCTCTGCTGAGGAAAGGTGCTCCTGAGAGCAGGGGAAGTTGATGAGCATTATTTTGCTGTAGGCTTGCTGTGCTCTATCATCATGTGTTCAAGGGCGTTGAGGGCTGGAATTTCAAAGGTCCTCTCTCCACCAATGAGTGCTTGAAGTTAGGCCTTTCTATTCAGGGAACAAAGGCAAAGCTAAATCCACTGAGGCCAGAAATCCTAGAGAAGGAAGGGAGTTCTACCGCTTTACAAAGCAAATTGATTTTTGAGGCAGAGAGTGTAAAAGTGCTCAGGGGACTGCTACTACTTTGCTGTAAAAGCACCATTCCTACATGGCTCTTGACAGAAGTTGATGCTTGCCTCCAAAGGCAGGGACAGGTTTGCCTATATGGGGCTTTTCCATGGTGTTCATTTCTGCAGCTCTTGTTTGGCAACAAGGGTGGATGATTTAATTTTGCAGTGCTATTGAATAACAACTGGCAAGGAGCTTGTTTATTTTTTGCTTTCTGCTTTTCTGGAGTTATCTCAAGCAAAATGATAACCCTCTGAAGAGCAGAGAATGCTCTGAATCCCAGTGGGACAGTAAGCAGCACAGATAATTTTCCCCTTCCTAAATTATCTAATCTTTCAAACAACTGTTTCTGCCAAGCAGTTTGTCAAATAGATTGAGAAAGTTTGGACTGCAAAAAGAAAGGTAAAATCTAAGATCCACTGTATTCCTTATTTTCAGTGGAAAACCCAAAATGAGTATGGTCCTCTAGAAAGTAGAAGCTAGGGGAAGAAAAGCAGGTTGTTTTTTTTTTTTTCCACTTAGATGTGGATTGGATTGCAGTCGAGGGTATGACAGCTCCTTCAAGGAGAGCACTAGCCCATGTTACAAACACTCCTGGCAGGAAGAAAAGACTGCAAAAATCCAAAGATCTTCAAGCTCTATGAATTGCAAAACCCAAGCCCATATACTTCTAATGGTGAAGCATCAGTTCACAATTCTTAATAAGCAAGTCTAAGAGCAGATATAAAACAACTCTATCAGGCTATAAATCAACATTGCCAGGACTGCATCCCCACTGTGTCAGAGGCTTGCCTAATATTGATATTTGCCCTGTTTCACTCCTGTGTGAATCATGCATTTGGCATGCTTTCCTCCCCACTCCCCCACCGGCAGCAGAAGGAGAGTGTTGTGTCCCCTGTCAAGCGCCTGGTGGGCTTGGTGCCAGCAGCAAGCAAGGCTGGGTGTTTTATCAAGAGGTGGGGCTCAGCTCACCAGCCCCAAAGGGATGGTTTCTTATTTCCATCATTGGAGATGGCAGAAAGCAGGCATGGTCTGAGCTGCCTCACTTTGGAGGTGGGTACTGAACCTGTTCCATCAGTGAAGGACCTCATGGGACTTCAGTGAGACTCACTATAAATTACTTCACTGATAGAGCTGCTGCTGCTTCCCTGGAGATGTTATGAGCCCTTTTAGCCCTTCACAGAAAGTTTTTCTGTACAACATCCTCTCTGATGGAGAAGTGCTTTTCTCCACAATAATGTGTTCAGGGTTGTGGTGAATGTGGTATGCTTTCATAATTTCTTTTATGAATGGGCTGCAGGACTTGCCCTGTGCATTGTACTGAGTTGTTGGGGTATGAGAAGATTGGCTTCTGCTTGGGAACAGCAGAATAAGGGAGAAAGTGTCTGAAATCCCATTAGCCTGAGCACACTTCATCAGCAGGTAGCAGACATGGCCTATCCAGGTTGAGTGCTGCCTGTTTAGGTGGCAAGAGTGGCTTGGGATTCAGAATTACTCTGGTGAGGGGAAAGAAAAGGGGGGTGGGCACAGCCCAAGTCCAGTTGTGTGGATGTCTGGCTCATTTGCTGGGTATCAACCCCATGTATCGGGATTATGATGCTCTGGTATGGTTACAGCTCTGTGTTTTGTGCTCAGCTGTAGGCATTTTTGCTCTCCTTGGCTCTATTGTCACCTTGGTAAAGCTGCGCAAACACAGCAACATTTGGAAGGGCATAGATGGAGACAAGGTGGGTGACTGCAGGCTGAAGTGCTATGCATGGCAGGGAGGAAAGGAGCACAAGAATGGTGTCTAAGATACCATGGCAGTACATGGTGATTTAAACCATGTCTGGAATTGAAGGCATGTTCCTATTAGTATAGTGTGGTAGTAGTGTGTAACGCATTGCTCATGTGTACTCTGTACTCAGGTCCAATGGACTGAGGCATGCTGGCTTTTCCAAAAAAGCCACATGCATCAGCTGTGGTCACTTCTAGTCACATTGAGGACCATGGCAACAGGTAAGCATAAGCAGCTGTGCTCATTTTGGTTTGAGGACAGACAACAAGCAAAGGGTGCTAAAAGCAAAAGCAGGACTCCAGCCTTTGAAGATATTTCAGCTGTGAGTACTTTCTGGGAGTATTTAGAAGAACTACACCTAGAGCTGAGATTTAAAGACCAGAGTAATATCAAGAGAAGTGAAAGTATTCCTCTTGGGGATGCATTTTAAAAATTCAGAATAATCTAGTGTTGGACACAGGATGTAGGACAGCATGGATGAATGGGTCTGAGCTGGTGATGGCAGTTCCTTTGCCCCTAGAAGAAAGAATAATGTAGCTGAGATCCAGATGAAGCTGAGCAATGAGGATAGCCAGTGGAGGCCTCTGGAATTTAAGTGCTTAGTTTAGTGAAGAAAAAGAAATTGCAGTATTCCATAAATGCAAATGGAAGATGGGCAGTCCAGCATAGCCTATGGAAAGAATGGGAAAGCATGCAGGGTATTATTAAATAAGTGATAAGAAATGTTATTTTATTATGTCTTTAAGGGGAATTACATGACTTTTCTTAAGTGATTTTAATGAGAAAGAAGTAATTCTGGAAACACAGCTCATAATTTGTATTGGGAATCAGTGAAGTGTACCCACCAAACCATCTGGAGACTGTTGAGGAAGTTTGAGTGGGTACCAGCAGAAACATGTTTAGGAAAAGAGTTGCCCTGAAAGTGCTGACCCACTCCCAGTGCTCCCTGGGACCAGACCATTGGTTACTCAACTGCTGCACAGCGAGAAGGACAACAGCCCTATCCCCATTGGGTCCAACAAGATATGAGATCCACTGCGGTATGGAAAGCACAGGTCATCTCCCTGAATATTTGGCAGGCTGCAATTGCAGCCTGTGCTCGTTCACAGGTACAGAGGGGGGCTAAGCCCTGTGTTGTCTTTACATCCACAGTCCTCGCAATAGGGAACCTAAAGGGGTGGATACCCTGCACCAGGTTCAGAACAGAGAAAAGTAAACTATTTTTCTGATATTTTCACTTGTTATTCACAGCATGTGGAAAATCAGACATCTTAACTATCATGCTATTGCTGCACCTCTTTCTTCAGCCCTTGGTAGGGAAGATCTGAGCATTTTGGAAAACAGCCCGCTTGGTCATTCATTGTAGATCATCATGTACCAAACAGGAAGGACTGCTCACTTTCTCCAAGGAGTGCTTCAGGGCATCATATAGGCTGTTTCTTCACAGGGCACGTGGGCCTTTCAGAGTAAAGGAATTCAAAATGCAGTTGGGTTAAAAGAATTATTCTGCCTCTCTTCACCACTTCTGTTTGCTAATAATGGGTTGCCTGTTTCAGATAAACAGTAATTTTAGAAAATTAGCAAACAAGAGTATGTGTGCTCTGCTGCAATGCATGAATGCACAGGTGGGAAGATGAAAATTCTGGGACTGATGCTCTTAGCTACGTAGAGCTGAAACATGAACCTGGGTTTACACTTACAAACAGACAAGTTATAAGGTCTGTGATAACCCATAACCTGGTGATTCCTGATCAAAAGTACAGGATTTGCAGTTATAATAAAGGACAGAGTTAGGTCAGTGATCACAGAATCACAGAATAGTCTAGGTTGGAAGAGACCTCCAAGATCACTGAGTCCAACCTCTGACCTAACACTAACAAGTCCTCCACTAAACCATATCACTAAGCTCTACATCTAAATGTCTTTTAAAGACCTCCGGGGATGGTGACTCAACCACTTCCCTGGGCAGCCTATTCCAGTGACTAACAACCCGTTCAGTAAAGAAGTTCTTCCTAATATCCAACCTAAACCTCCCCTGGCGCAACTTTAGCCCATTCCCCCTCGTCCTGTCACCAGGCACGTGGGAGAATAGACCAAAAATGATGCCATTAGTCAGAAGGTTTCTGGAGGAGGATGCACTGTTCTCCAAGGGGCATCTTGCCCTGTAGGACTTAGAAGGCCACCCTCTCCCTAGCATTCAATTTGTTACCAATGTTTTATTGAAGATGGTATTTTTTCAGGACAACAGCATACCTATTGATGACTTCCACCTCTCTGAAAAGCCATAGCAATTCATGGGCTCAGATGGGCTGTTTTGGGATGGGTTCACCAGCTGTAGTTTTGGGTCTGGCTTTAGATCTGGAGCTCCTGCCTGCCCTTCAGCTGCAGCACCAGGTTGAGCAAGCAATGCTGTTCTGCTCAGGGACTGCTCCCTTCCAGACTGAACCTTTGGGAACTGAAGGATAAACTTTCAGTGAGCACAGTCCAGCTGAGCTGCTTGTCTCAACAATTCACAGCAAGATAAACACATGGTCTCAGCTTCCCTTCCCTAAGGGCTGTGTTTTATAGGTGTCTGTAGGGCAGGCGCTTGTGCTGACAGACTGCCTCTCAAACTGCAAGCCGGTGAGCTCTGAAGGTCACCAAGTCAGTTATAGGAAGTGAACCAGAATAAACAGACTCTTTATCAGGCTTTATTTTCCAGCAGGCTTGCAGCAAGCTTCAGCGTTGCTCTCTGAGGGAAGCTGCCTGCCATGAGATGTCTGGGGATTTATCTGGCTGCGGCTCCGCTCACTCACAGGATTGGTCTCCTCCTCCCACATCTGCTTCCTTTCCCACCTCATGCTTGGCACCTTCTGCTTCTGGCTGGTGAGCACAGAGGCTCTGTGAGAGCCAATTTGCAGTTTGCCAGGTTCGGGTAAAGACTGTACTGTGTATGTTATCCCATATTGAATTTTTCTAGTGTTTTTCTCTTGGGAAATTAGCTTAAGGCAGCTTGTGCTTCCACAAGCTACTGGGAACCCCCTACCCAGGCTTCTGTGTACAGCACATCTGATTTCAGCTGGTTTCTAGGCAAAAGCTGGAGGTGGAGGGATAAAGGCAGCTGTATTAGCCATTGCTCAGCACCTGAAGTAAGCATGGTACTGCTTGCTCCAGCCCTGAGAGTACAGCAACTTGCCTTGTGCCAGGCCATCTGCACGGGAAAGGGCCGTTTTCTCACTTCCCACTCACTAAAACAAAGGCTTGTTCTCAAGGTCTCATGCTTTTTCCTGAACTGTTTCTCCATGGACAACTGCTGCAGACCAGCATGTACTGATAGCATCAAAGTTTCCCTTGGAAATGCTCCAAGGGGTCCAGCTCTGTCGGCCACACAGTTGCTATTCACACACACTTTAGGAAGTACTGATCTGCCTGCATCAGACCAGAGTTTCTCTTTCAGTGCTATTGACCTCATGCGTTTCTCAAGTACCACACTGCGGTTGGCATTTTCCATCTCGAGCAGTTGTATTCTTCGGGCTTTGTGCATTATTTGGTGTGCATGCAAACACCCATGTGCCCTTTGTTGTAACAATGGCACTAAGCTCACCTCTTTGCTCCTTTTTAAGATGTACTTAACAGTTGCACATGTCTGATCAAGAAGGGAAGATATAGTGTGTTGAGAGTCCAATAAGCATCTTCAACACTCAGCTGGGAGTGTAATCACCCAACCCCAGAAAGATGTGACAAACACTCAGTGGCTAAACACAGTCCTTGAAAAATAATTTGAACTGTTCTTGCCATCAAATTGCAATAAATCCATGGTGGTTTCTAATCCAAGAACTTCTAGCTTTTCATCAGTCTTCAATTTCTTTTAAGTGTGGGGTGGCTTGGTGGGTAAGCATCTTTGCATGATTTTCTATTGGAGTTATCTGAAAGTGCAGTGAACAGTTACCTAGGATGGTATGAAGCCCCTAAAAGGGATTTAGCCTTTTTGGTGTCCCATTATGGAGTTTAGCTTTTTTTTTTTTTTTTTTGGGAGGGGGGAGGTGTTTTTTTTGCCACTGTCCCCATGCTACTGGGTCTGTGGTCTTACCCCTTGCTGCATGTAGTTCACAAGGTAACAGCTGCAGTGAAGCAAGAGGGAAGCTTTCCTTCACAGCCTGCTGCCTTGTTGTCCATTGTGGACAGAACCTGTACTAGCTCATGCTCAAGACATGAGGAAAAATCTCCTTTTTATCCCTGCATGATTTTATCCTAATGAGTCTTCTACTGGGAGAATCCACTTATTTGGCAAGATCATCTTGACATTTTGGTTGTTTGCTTTTTGGCATAAGCACTGTTTGAGAAATGGCTTGGTGAGCCTGTGTTGGGGTAAGATGTAGCCAAGTGCCAAAGCTGCCTTGCTGGTGGAGGTGGCAGTCAGTGGGAATGCTATAGTGCTGGGGATGCTGTGCTGAGGCACTGCCACTCCATGGGTCTGCAGAGCAGCTCTAGGGGGCTTTTCCCTAGGAAACTGTTGAAATCCTATGTGCATGAGGAGAGGAGGGGGGGGGAAAAAAAAAAAGGAAAAAAAAAAAAACTAGAACTGGTGTTATTTCAAAGTTTTGAGCTTATTCCTACTATGCTTCACACAAGCTTGGTGTACACCATGTCAGGGGAAAAAAAAAAGATGTTTAAGGCCTCAGGCAATATGCTAAAACAAGTCTAACTGCAGTTAAGAGTGCAGCATAAATGACTCAGGAAAGCTGCTTGTTAGGAAAGGATTATTTTTTTTTACAGACAGCTTGTATAGCAAGATGTCTCTTCAAGCACTATCTCTGTCAGAAAGACCTCAAAAGCAGTATCTGGTGGGGAATAGGTGCCCTCCAGTGCCCTTCTGGACTGTCATTACTGTTGTTCCTGTTTATAAAGGCATTTTCTGGCAAAGCATGAGTGTCCAGCTTGAGCTGTGGGAGCTGCCAGACTACCTCTGCCGATGGATCATTGTGCAGCGTTGGGCAAGTCCTGTGAGTACACTGGACCTTGTTTCCCAGCATCGAAATCTCTACAATAACTGTCCCCATGCTCACACTGGGTTGTCTGTGACACTTATTCAGTGACTGATTCTGCCTTCCTTCTTCATGCCTTCCTCAGCAAGAAGCCACATTAATTTCAGTGAAATTGCTGATTGTAATAAGGGTTTCAGTGGATAAGGGCAGCAGTGAGGTCTGCGGTGATCAGTCTGCACTTGGAGATGTGTGGGAAAGACACTGTGTCATTACCAACAGCTAATTCCATTATTAAGTTCATTACTGTTTCCTGCTGAAAGGATCAGTATTCAGAGCCTGATGCATTCTCACAAAAAATCAATGGGATACAGAGTTTGTATTCATTTCTCTGAGAGCTCAGTATATCCTTAATGAAGGCAGCAATTGTCATAAATCTTATTTAAAAAGTAGCTACTGTGCCTATGTAGGAGCACAGTTGAAGCACAGCATGAAATTTGGGGAAAATGTGTATTTTTAAACAGCAAGGTTTTATTTCTCTTAAGTAATAAAAGCTTACAGCTGTTTTTCCCAATGGCTAGTTTTAAAAATACTTAAATGTTCACTGTGTGAACCTCTTCATTTTCTCCTTAGGCTACAGTAAACATCTTTTCCACTTATATTCTTGCTCTCCTTTCCCTCCTTCCTTTGACTTTCATTGAAATAAATGGTTCTAGGCAACATCATACTTTGCCCAGATTTTGACATTTTTATTAACATTTGGAGATGCAGATTAACATTTTAGTTATTCATCAAAGATGATTCCAGTATTGAATACTTACTATTTTAGCTGTCTTGCAAGAAGAACACCAAGTTCTCAGCTAAGCAGAAGGGGAGGCTGCCTAATTTCACTCTAGCTCTAGTATGAAGCACTGTATATTTCTTGTCCTCCCTGCTGCAGCTGAGTAGCTCACTGTAAATGTCCTCAGTGACTGACAGCTACTGCAGCCCTGTCACTCTTCCCAGAACAGGACACACACAAGAGCACTTCTCCTTTCTTTGTAACAGGAGGAAGCTAGTCACAAATACTAGGAAGAACTAAGGCACCTCTGCTTTCTCCACCATCAACTGCAGTGCAGTCTTTTGCTGAGAACTCAGATGTGCAATTAAAGCTAATGTGAGCGTTGCTGAGGTATGGCTCATGGGCAGAAATCTGCTCAGAGGGATCCTGCCAGAAGCTAGTAACCTGATAAATGTACATAGTCTTACTTCTCACCGATATTCAATGAGTCTTTCTTTAATTTAACCGATGAAAGTTGCAATGTTTGGCTTTGATCTTACAAACCTTCCTCATGCAAAGTATGCTGCTGAGCAGGTAGTGCTCCAGTGCTGAAGAGCTCCAGCACTGTATCAAACAATTACTAAATCAGGGGTGATGAAAAACTGGGCTTCTGGAGGTATAGCATCAGTAGCAGGTATAACAGTGGAATTTCTCACTGTGGGAAAGCACAACTCACTGTTCCCATGCATTATAATTTTGCCACATTTTTCTAAAGCATCTGTTCTGGTCAGTGCTAAGAAAAAGATGCTGGATACAGGAGTGTTACAATCTGTTATGACACATCTTACATTCTCTGAAATATTGAGAACAAAGCATCTCTCCTGTGCTCCTCTATGCCTGCAGCTTTTTTTGTGACCACATACTGAATATGTACTATTTGTCAGTAAACTAGCAAGACCAGAGGAAACTGTTAGATGTCTTTATTGATTGTATTGCTGTTCTGCAGCTGCTGCTCCCTGAAAAGAAATAAGTCTACTTTGCTTTCTTCCTTTCCTAGGCAGTTATGTTCTTCCAGGGTTAGTATTTTTCAGATCTCCTGAACCATCCTGGAGGTTATAACTGGCATAATATGAAACTTGGAAAATCTGCTGATATAGAAAATTCTAAGCACTCATCAAGACAAGGCACAGGTAAGTAACCTTTGTTACCTGTGGACCACTAGCATCAGTTCCTAGTGCTCAGATAGGTAGGAACACCTAAAAACACTGCAAACAAAAAAAAAAAGCTGACTTTTAAGGCAGAGCTACGGATCCCAGCCTATCAGTTCTGTGATATGAAATCTGCAGTTCCTCTGTGGACTTTTGTTTAGAGAAGATAAATTGTATTTAATTCCTTTAAGATCAAATAAGCAATAAATAAATAATAATTAAAAAAAAAAAAAAAGATAAATTCATAAGATTTCCTCAAGTGAGACCTGAAAATAGATGTTAGGAAGGTACATTTGTTTCGCTCCCCTGGATAATGGTTGAGTAATGGTAGTTTGTGTTTTGCTAGTGCATATGTCTGTTTGCTTATTTAAAAAAAAAAAAAAAAAAGCCTTGAAGTTTTAATCAAATGTAGATTAAAGGAGGAATTAAAAAGTTTTGGGGGACCACCTGTTACCTCTTCATGTATCCATACCAGTATGATGTGTTTTCATATCAAATGCAGACTGGAAACAAGGGTGGACTCCAGCATTGTGCTGGTTTCTGGAACTTTGCCCCACTGCAGGGGTTAGGGGCCCCCAAGTACCACATTACAAAAATTACCAAAAAAAAAAAAAAAGTTTTGTGTGGCTTTGTGCAGCTTCCCAGTGTGATGCTGGTCAGAAACCACAGTAAGATGGGTGTGGAGAGACCTCCTGCCTGTGGTCTTTAGGGCAAACCTTCTGGTCAACAGCCAGGAACTGATTCTTCCAACAGGTTTATTACTGTGCTGGTTCTGCAGCAAGAGATGGTATGAAAGCGGGAGGTGCCCAGAGACGTTGTTCTGCTGGAACAAAAAATTCTGAAAAGGCTTCTAGTTGTGCAATCCAGCACACTGTAATGTACAATGCACTCATCCAGGTATTGACAAAGGGGAAAAAAAAATCCAATAACCTTACATTTGCCACTGCTGCTATGAGAATTGTAATGATACCAGACCAAATTCTGTTCCTGCCTGAAGATAAGACATCCAGAAAAATACTCCTATCTCCCAGTGGGGTGACTCTGGATTTCCAGTATAGCAAAACAATACCCAATTCAGCCCATTGTGCTATGCTTTGTTCTGTTTCTTAGGCACAGAAGAAAACTGTACTAAGTTCTGTCCAAGCAGCAGCCACCAGCTGTGCTATTGTAAAAAGCTGCACCACTCTCAGGACACGTGGTTGGTACTTTGAGGTTTCTCCAGGCAGACATGGAAAAATTAGAAAAAACTTTTATGAATGCAGGCCTGCTAATGATGTTACTGTGTCAGTTCCTGTTGAGATTATTAAATGAAAAGGCATTTTCATTAAGATGGAAATTCTGGCCCTGCTGAAATTGATTGCAAGGTTTTGGTTGGGTTGATTGGAGCCTGGATTCCCTTATCCATATTTTAAAAGCTTTGCTGCTTATTTTCCAGGGACGGGGGACGGGGGGAGCAAACTTCAGGGGAAAATTAAATTTGCCTTTCCAAGTGATTCTTGTCCCCTCTAGCTAGCAGAAAATCTTAGTGTAGGTCCCATTTGTGTGTTATGCTCTTGCCTAAGGAAGTAAATGGGGAAAAGAAGAACAGGGCAGAAATCCTTTCCTATTGCTTAATAAGCAGTTATGCTTCCAGAGCCAGCAAAGCCAGTTGTCTTAATTGAACGAATGTTTTTTCACTATTTCTGATCTTCTGTAAATTAATTACTAATTGTTTTCAGTAGCACCCATCTGTGACAAGCATGATCAGGAGCCTGAGTCAATTATGAGATCACTGAATTTACACCAAATGCAACAAGAGTGAGGGAACAGCTGCCACTAGGTTTTCTCATGTGAGGTGAAAATGTTTTGAAGCTGCTTTATGTCCCCAGGTGAGCAGATATATAGTGTGAATCCTTCTCCTATGAATCATATTGTGTTTCTCAGTTGTTTCAGTGATAGTCTTTGCAGAATAAATCAAGCTTGCCTAGGCTCTTTTGTCCCCAGTAACCTTACTAAAAGCTATACAGCCATTTCCTAAGGGCTTTTAGGTTCCCTATTTTCAGATCCCATTTTTTTTCCTAACCTTTTCCAGAACGCTCCTCAAGGGTATTTGTTCATCTAAGGTCTTCTTTCTATTTCTCACAAAGAGATGACTGTAAATGCAGCACCTCAAAAGGAACTAGCCCTCAACTTCTCATCACCTGGGGAAAATGTACTAAAAGGCTCTTGAGACAAACTGTAGAGAGAAATGGGCAAATGTAGAGCTGATACAGCTGTGCAGGTACTATGAGGATACTGTTTTTTTAAAAAACATGATTTTCACAAATTCCAGAAATGAACTGCTATGAAAATTATACTTGGTTGCATATTGTACAGTTTAGGTCAATAGTGTGATTTATAATCCTTTCATCCTGAGAAAATACCCCAGAGACTGAGCCAATAGGCCTGGCTGGGAATAATATAGTTTCTTTGATCCTGTGGAAGCGTACTAGTGTTCTGTTTTTCTTGCAAGTATGTACAACATCCCACATCAGACAGGTCTGTTTAAAATCCATGATTGCAGCAGGCAGCCAAGGAGAAAACCAATTGAGTGAGGCCTCTTCATTTTAGTGGGTGGCTGCAGAGTCATACCACTCCAGCATTTACCTCCCTCATATTAGGATGCAACTACTAGGGCATCAAACTGCATGATGCAAACCAGCATGAACACTCTCTTCGCACCTCTCTTGAGATGCCCATGTTTTTGACATAGGCTCCTCATTTTGATGTTGTGATTGTATAAAGCAAGAGCCAGAAAGCCAATCCCTGGGGAAATATTTAAGTGCTTCAGCAACTTACTATTTTCCAAATTACACTTTGTAATGGGGTTTAGTGACGGCTTAAAGGAGAGAAAAAGGACCCTTTTGAATGCACTGAACTCTGGGATGGTACAACAGAAGAAGAAAGGGCTGTCCTTGCCTGGAGAGACAGCGGGGAGCACGTGCCCTGTGGTCCTGGGCTGAGAGGGGGATTGCTGCTACTGGGAGCTGCATCCCCAGCAAGCCTTGGCTTTGGGCTGAGGGGGATTCCCCACACCATGGGGGAGGTAATTCCCTTTTGTGCTGGCTGCAGGAATAGAGCAAGAGGTACTGTCCAGAGCAGTGTAAAAGCAAGGAGTTGCTAGTGGGGTTGAATGTTTTTCCTGTATATGGAAGAATTTGCACTGCAAAAGCCAAATGGCAGCAAGGGGAGCTCACCGTCACTGAGCATGTAGCTCCTACCAATGCATAGCATGAGTGCAAATCTGCATTTTATCACCTATGTAAAAAGCACTAAATTGGATTTTGTGGTGTGGTGCCCACGTCTTGCTGTTTTACTGATGAATGTCAGTGTCAGAACCCAAGAGCTGGTGTAATGGGATTGAAGTAAGTCATGTGAAGGAAGAGCTTGGGAGAAAAAAAGAAATGAAATTGTTTGGCTCTTGTCTAAACATCCCTTTGATGAGATAGGTGACAGAAGATGGGGGGGGGGGGGGGGGGGTAGGGACAAGGCCACAGGGCTTCTGCTTTTTGGAGATAAAATAAGCCCCTGCTATCCTGCTATCATTTCAAAACCACGAAGCCTTGAACAAATGTGATGACCATATAAGAAAGATGACCTGATGGTTGATACAGTGGTAAGATAAACAGTTCAGATAAAGATGGAGAACAAAATAGTGAGAGGAAGTATATTTAGTGAAGTACACCTGAACAAAAGGGAAAACTGGCATGGCTGGGGATAGTGCCACTGAGGCAGTGGGCCATCCTACTGCAAAAAGAATGAGACTCATCTGTCTGGGGAGGACTCCTAAGTCAGATTTAATTTCCTGCTTTATGAGACTGTAATGCTGCTTTGGAAACTCTTTTACCCTTTCTCAACAGCTGTTTCAGAGAAAAATCCACAACAGAGGAGAGAAAAAATGAAACAGAAAGGTGTTTAAATCACCTCAGTGATGAGACAGATCTTTATAACAGTGAGTACCAGCTACAGGGAAGTAAAGTCATAAATGCTGTTGCACTAGACCAACTGTAAACAGGCTCACTTCATTCCTTGTGATCCAAAGAGGTTTCTTGGGGTAAACAATACAAGAAGAGGGAACAACATTGAGGCATTCACTAGAGGAAAGTTAAACATATAAAAAGTGTGACACATCAAAGAAGTAGTGATGGAATAGTCAGACAATGCTGCTGTAACAAACACTGAGAAAAAGATGCAGAGAAAGCTTTTGGCCTAAGTACAGATGAGCAAAGTTTTCTGTTCCATTGGCTTGACTTTTGTTGTTGTTTAATTTTTGTCAGTGCAATTTAGTTATATTCTCTGAAAATTAGTAAAACTGTCAAAACTATCAGACTGCTTTAATACATCTGTTTAATATAAATATATATATATATAAAACCTGTGATGTTTAAAGTACTTGACTAACAATACAGGACACAGCATGAAGTCAGTTAACTGTGTAGAAGATGTAGCTAATAAAACCAGCATCACAGCAAGACACAAAGACCTTATGTGGTAGATAATATCCAGTTGAAATCATGGCAAACTGTGTTAGGTTTCTTTTGATGATCATGACTTTTTTCAAACAATTGCCTATTTCTCAGTAGGAGCAATAAGGAAGTGCGTAGGTACAGAGGAAATTTCAGCCACAAAAAAATCCTCAGCCTAGGGAAGTGTTTCAGGCTAAGGCTTGAGCAACTATGCAGTCCCAAATCCATGCACATCAATGTCAGGTCACACTACAGGCAATCTGAGAACCTCCCTCTTTTGGCATGGTAAAACCTACCTGCTACTAAGGAGGATGAGCATTCATAACAAGAGATGAAGCCAGAAAGGTCCAGCTTCTAGCTCAAACAGCAGCAGCAAGACCAACTGCATCTCCAAATAGGTGGCCTGATATGGTAGGGCTGCTTACTTCATGCTTCTCAGAGAAAGCTCCTCATCCTTTCTCTGCTAAATTCCTTCCTAGTGCTCCCCATGGAGAGTTGAGAAATCATAAAGCAGTCAAGATCACACTCATGTCAGGTCAACTGTAACCCCCCAGATGCCAGGGAGTTCATCCAATGCAATGGTAGAGCAGGGACTAAGAGTTGTTCTCAGCACGTGTATACCTAACATATATAGAAGGACAAAAACTGTAGGGGAGAAGGGAAGAAAACCAAAATGAAAATCAAGTAATCCTAGAATGTTCAAGCTTTCTGTAACTCGGCCAACGCTAAAGTCTGAGAAGGGGCAAATTTCCCAGAGAAGTGTCCCAGAAAACAGAACTATTGAAAACATGTTTGGGGGGGGGCGCGGGGAGGATGAGTTATCTTATTTATGAGCTTGAAAGAAAGAAAAAAAAAGTACTTCTGCCAGTAGGAAATATCTTCATTGTTTCTTTTAGAAGGTTTATCTCACCCTCTATCAACAAGTGTGCTATACTGATGTGATGTTTGTAGGAGTAATCCAGACTCTACAACACTGTCCCTTTGAAAGTGCTGTTTGAGTGGGCAGGCTTGATAGGTTTAGCAAGTTCAACCTGCAAAATCCTGCCTATATTTGTTGCACTCTTTTAATCTGTGTTCTTCCATATATCACAGCTGGTATATGACGCTATATGTCCTGAGAAGTGCATCAGAATTGATAAGCCAGTTAACAAAAGCTTGAGAGCAGTCTTCTTGCTGTTCTTGTGCTGCACAAACTTTTTTCAGCGGAGGATCACAGAGCTGATTTTATCATAAATCATTAGTCATTATTGCTTTCAGTAAAGCCTTTGACAGCTTGCTTTGTGTAGAGTAGTGGAATATTCCACAGGGTGACAAAGCAAACATATGTTCAAGGATCTGTGCAAGATACTAATTGCAGCAGGGCATGAGGACAGGTGTGGGAACACGGTTTAGTAAGATACTTTCAGTGACATAGAGATGATCCAAATCCCTTAGGTTTTGTACTTCATTTACTCATGGGAAGATACTTCATAATACTATCAGAGACAGGAATGAGAAGAGAAAGCAGAACTGGCAGCATTTTGTGATATTTTACACTACTGCGAGACAATGGGGGACTCTGTTTCATCAAGTAGATCAATATTAAACTTTCTTCTCTTTGACTGCTCACAGCCAGAACAGAAGATTTGCCACCCTGTTCCTCCATCTGTACCCTGGCTCAAAATGAAATCATCTGTACTAGTGGACAGTGAAGAGAGTAAGTGCTTCCACAAAACAAAAATTTTCTTTTTAAAGAAAACCTTTAAAATAAAACTATAGCCATCTGTCGTGTTTAAGCAGATATGCTTTTCACCTTCAGAAAGCTTTACACACATTGACTAATTGATCCTTGTGACATAAGAGGACTGATATTTTCCCAATTTGGAGTGGAAAGTCTTGTATCCTGGGGCAGGAATTTAGGCTCCCTGTGAGGAAGGAGAATTGTAATCCTTTTGTAGTAGTCAACAACATTTCTAAGTGGGGGTGTGTGAAGTTAGACACTTCTAACCCTGCTTACACACTCCTGACAAATGAAAGGCTTGATTTTTTTTTTTCCACAACTGCTGCACATCCAGATGCTCCCATTGACTTTATAAATACTAAATTTTCAACTTGAATAGGAGCTGCAGGTGCTCAATCCTTTGAACATTATGCCATTAGAAAGGCTATGAATTAGAGCTACTCAAATAAAAGTGTCCATTGATTTGTTAGCTGAACTGGAAAATACTTCCCATGCTCTAAATCTTTTTGAGTTGATCTGAAAAATGTTTTATTTTTAATCAAAATGACATTCTGCTCCCATGCATTTTTCTTTTATTATTATTTTGTGTTGAATAAAATGTTTCATTTCATTTTATGCATTGCTTTAAAGAACTTCAGGCAGCTTCAGTCTTGAATCATGAGATTTGTTGTTCTGTCATTTAGAAATGCCAGATTAAAAACTTGCTCTCCTTAAAAAGAAATCATTTTTTGACCTAAAGTATGCATCAAGTTTGATATGAATATATGAACAGTTTTTTTGACACAGAATTTCACATTTCAGCAAATAAACCACTCTCCTGTCTATAACTTTAGGCTTGAGAACTGAACTTCTGACATTCACAGAGCGGTGACTGCTCTGCAGTGAAAGCCTTGGATTCACACTCTGCTGATGCAGGCTGGGGCACCTCAGGGACTGCAGCCTCCAGCCATCTGCCTTGCCCCTTTGCTGCAGGTTGCCAGCTCTGCAGCAAAGATAATTTGTTGCAGAGACACATCATCTTACATGTTATTGTAAGTACCAGTTTGCAGTTTATCTTTAAATGCCAGGCTGTGGACTGAGGCCGCTGGATCATGATCTGACCCATGGAACCCTACCCAAACTTTGTACTCCCCTCCTCCCTTATCACTGCCATCTGGGAAGAAAACCTGCCCCCAAATGTTGCCTTTTTGCTTAAAAAAGACAGTCAGAGGTAGATCCATGTGGCAATGATCAGCCTCTGAGTTTCTACTGCTCTCACATTTGAAACTAGCCTGACCAAGCTCAGTGAGGTGCTGGAGACCTAACTGCACAGAAAAGTTAGTTTGCTGTGCCTGAGCCATTTCTGACCATCTCCTGATCTGGGCGTTTTATTGTGCACTGAGGAAGATGCAGAGCGCTGGCCAGCTGGCACTAAGAAACTTGCAGGGCATCTTCACCTGTCCCTTGTCTACCACTGGCACTTCTGTACGGCACCATGGTTTCATCATGTTGGCAAGCCACATGCCACAGCTTGTTCAAATAACAGCAACTGTCTTTTTAAATCTTATGCCTGCCGATTTCCAAAGTAGGGTCCTACTAGGAGCAGGAAAGGCTGGGGGAAAAAGATCACTGAAAGCAGAAGTGAGAACTCTTTAAAAACAGGATAATAAAAATAAAAGGGAAAAATAATAATAGGAGAAATGTGATGCAGCTTCCACTTGCTAGCAATGAAAATCATACCTGAGGACCATAACTTCCTCAAGGCCTTGATGCTGAGAAGCAGACAGTATGTTGAGCTATTGAATAAGGTGAGGACAGCAAAAAGGAAAAGCTAAAAGGAGGCATTAAAAATGGATAGTGTAGGTACCCAAGACAAACACATTGAAACAGGGGTGTGTGAGAATGGTGAATCACCTCCATCAGGTTATAATATGAGAGGATGTTACCTACGTGACCTTTGCCTCAGCTCCTTGAAGTTCCTGTAAATCAATCTGCAGTCCAACAATGATGTGAATCAAACACATTATTTATGGTCTTTATGCAATTTCTGAAGTGGGTTGTTTCAAAAACTGTGGCCCATTTTTTATGTACGTTTGTCCTAAATGAATGCTATTTAGGAATTCATGCTAAAGAGTGTGTTCAAGGGTTAGGGTGTTTAGGATAGTTCTTTGTAACTGGCGCTGAAGTCTTGTGAATATTTTTGTGATGGACAGTTGCTTTCCGCCATGAACATTGCACTTCTCAAGAAACGTGCAAAATAAAGTTTGGCAGCAGAACAAAATATTTTACAGGCAAAGTGACTTTCCGTAATAAAGGAATAATAAACACAGAATGGGGAAAGGCTAAGTGCAAATGCTGAAATGCATTCACAAGTGCATTTGTACCACTTCTGCAGCTGCTGGAGTGTCACTTGCTCATGTGAATTCATTCAGTGAAGCATCTGAAGTCAATCACTGTATTAGGAAAGTGGGCATCCAGCATACCTCTGAGCAGTGAGCTTATACACTTCATTGCTACTTTGCTTCCAGCAATTAGTGTTTATCAATTAATATTTTGAAAGGATTAAAATGGATGATAGAAAAAACAGTCTGTTATTTGCAGCAAAAAAAGTCACAAAGCTGTCATAAGACTCATGAGTGAGTCCTTGGAAGGGTTTACTAGTACAGCAGTGTTCTTTGTTTCAATATGGGACAGGAGGATTTGGCCTTGACTGATAGTGAACCACGCTGTGCTGTTGCTGGAGAAGGATGTTGTGTTACTTCTATTGGACTCTCTGTACTTGTTCGTTTTCACTGCCTGTTAAAGTCAGTGTTTAGGAGAAGGACTGGCATTTATCATGAGTCTGTGCAGTGTTGAGCTTTCTTGCTAGCTGAAGTATCTGTAGCCTTTTGCTAAATAAATAACACTGCTGCTACCTAGAAAAGATGGAACTGTTTTTTAATATTGAAGATCTGTAGTGGTACGTGACATGGCTCTTCGTCAGTCAGACCTCAACTGCACATACAACAGAGCTGCTCAATTGATTAAAATAGGCCACTTTTATCAAATATTAACCCATGTAGAATGCAAGGTGACTGAAAATCTGGTGCATGTTAAAGAAGTTTTGCAGCCTGTAGAAAGAGTAAGCAGCCTTTAAGTTTCAGGCCTTTTCACATTTAAGTTTTCTATGATTTGTGCAATGCCCAGTGATGTTATTACTTACAATTCAAACCAGATGACAAACTGGGTAAATCATAATGCAGTGAGTTTCTTCACAAGGCTGGGCTTATTAACAATAGCTGTGCTGGAGTTGTATCAGGAGACCCTAAATGAAATTGGAGCTAAAATATATGTTATCTACAAAAACACGGAGAAGAAAATATCTGTCTTGGAGAACTTACAGCTTAAAATAACATGGTCAAAAAATATAGAACAAAAGAAAAGGAAAGAAAGAGAAAGAATAGGAAATGCATTCCTGAAGCTGATACAGATCACCCACAGTTTTATGGTGGATTAAGGGCTCAGGGTTGAGTCAAAACTCGAGAGTCCCAATTCCCTGACTGCTCAGCTCTATCATTTCAAAAGGAGGAAAAAAAAAATGAGTAGAAAATATAGCAATCCTTAAATACGGTTGAAACAAGTAGGAGGTTTTCTCATAACATGTTAATTTGATGACAGAGGTAAGGGATGTCACTGTGTGATGGAAAAGAGACATGGCATGCAGCAAACAACTGCTATGTCTTGAAAAAATGATTAGAATTCCTCTGCTGTCTTCTCCAAGGACTTCTTTTAGTGGCTCTCTGTTCAGCAAAATCCTGCCAGGCATCTGAACTCAGAACTGCGATGGATTCAAGATCTCTTGCCATCTCTCTTCAGTCACTGTGGATAAGCCGCCAGTGTTAGATATTTACCCTATCAACAGAGAGATTTCTGCTCATTTCCATGAGTGGTGAATTGAGCCCTGGGAATGGAGCGTGAAAACCCCATTTGGTCACTCCTTCTGTTGGTAGCAATGCTGTGGTAAGCTTTCCTCTCTGTTTCCTCTCGTTTCCTCTGACGCAGGTTCAGGAGTAACCATAGTGAGAACTGTGCAGGTTCCTTGGTGTTAAAATCAATGTGCAGAACTTCTTATCAAAATCAAGGAGAGTACTAGGAATAAATAAATGATAAAGCTAGGAAGTACCACTGGGGTTGTTCCATGCTGAAGATCATCTAACTCCCTTGAGCTCCTGCTTAAATTAATAAAAGTGAAATTTGGCTTGGACCACATTATCAGCAAAATGCCTAGTTTGATTTAAACATTTATAGTTAGGACCAATCTCTGACAGCCACTGGGCAGCTTTAATGAATAACTGCTTTCACTGAGACAGGACAGAAGCTGTGTTTCCATCTGCAGCTTGCTGAGCTTCAGTTTCAGCATTGCATTACCTTTTTTTTTTTTTTTTTTTTTTTTTTTTTTTAGCATGTCAAACTTTTAGCTCTTCCCAAGTTTTTCTCCTTCAAACAATGTAATGAAATTACTTCTGGACTTACTTTATTGTTCATGAACTCCTGAAGAGGTCCTTTATAGGCATGCTAAAGTATAGATCAGCAAGTAAGTGACAGTAAAACCAGTTTTTAAAGGTGTGTTTTTCTTTGTAGAAGTACAATAGGTTAATGGCATGAACACCATGGCATGAGAGCCATTCTTTACCTCTTCATTTTCCTGATTTTATCTGCTTGGATTTCATATTTGGTGTGATGATTATAAATATTGTTATTTCCCAATTATAACTTTTAGCAATCTATTTTATTGTAAATTATGTCCAGATGAGATAAAAATGAATGCATAAAAATACCTAAACTACTTGTTAGTGTGGAGTTGTTCACAGGTTAACCATGTCTTATATGAGATGTATTTACTTCTTCATTACCCTGGCTATTCTGCAAATGCTGCCTTCTTTTTGTATGTATATTGTATAGAAATGTATATATAGCAGCAGATTTACAGCTTGAATAGATGTACTAAAACTGACTCATAATAATCCTCATGTCATAGTGACCTTGTCTGAATGTCCTTCACCAGGATGCACACATCGATGTATACATGAATATAAAATGCATACATATCTATGTCTATTAGCGCAAACTGACAGCTATAATTTAGGGGCTAAACTATGGAGATCTGCAAGCATATTGCAGCACAGAAAAACAAGCCTGAAGTTTCTCATACAGTCCATTTTTATCAATGTCATTGTGAATTTAGGTCAGTTCTTCAGGACCTATTTAGAAATATCTAATAGGCCATACATGCACAAGTGAGCATGCATATGTAAATGTTTTAACTCAACCACAAGAGATAGCTCACACTGACAAAATAAAGAGAAATTTATCTGTGACTTCGAAAAAGTCAAAATGCAGCTATACCCCTGTATTTTTTTTTCTGTATCCCAGCTGGCACCTCTGTATGGTTTGATGGTTACAAATAAGATTCTGTAGTAATTGTATTATATACAAATGAAATACTGATATTATGAAGGGCAATTCGTAAAGTCCATAAGCACAGTAAAATCCAATCATCTTTGCTAGTGGCTGTAACAAAAGCTATATTGAATAATCAGTGCCTCAGGAAGGCTTTGGCCAGAAACACTATGACAAAACTCTACTTCTTCAAAAATTGTCTGGGGCTTAATTCTTGCTTAATTCTTGGTGTTTTCTGTTCCTGCACTCCCTCTTCTGGCTTTCTAGAATTATTTAGTGAACATCTTACACCCACAACATAAGAACAACTACAGTATGAAAAGCAGCAGTTGTAATGACTACACGTGTTTTGGTGAAAGACACCATGTAAGGGACTACTATTACATAAATGAGGAAATGCCCATAGCAGCCAAGGACTTCTGTACATGCATATTCCAAGTCTTTTGGAGAACAGAAATACTACTACTCTTGGTGCAATACTTGCAATACTGTCGATGGACAAACAGGGGACTTTGCTGGGCTATGCTCTCTGGGTTTCTTCTTTGCTCTCTTTCACAAATGTTGCAATATTGCAACTGAACAGTGTTCTTAAATTTGTCCCCAGAAACTTGTAGATTTTTTTTATTTTTTATTTTTTATTTTAAATTGAATAACAATAGCATTGTTTAAAAAAAATCTCCTGCACCTTTTTAAAATACAACTATTGTGGTAGTATACAGCTGAAATCAATTTTAATCATTTTTATTGCTGAGCCTGAGAGGCAAAAGAGGAAAATCAAAAGTGTGGTGTTGAAAATTCTGTGTTTCAAACTGTTCATTCTTAATGTTCTTCCAAGCATCCTTCCTACCACCGTCTATATGTGTGTTCATCTTGCAAGCCAATTCCCCAGGCAAGCATACTGGGAAACTGGCCCTACACTAACAATGGAAAATGAGGTAAATGAGTCTTTCTTGTACATCTCATGCTACTTTTACAATGCCCTTTTCTATTTTGTAAACACTTCCTGCTTTTGTTTCCATTTGCACCACAATGCAGGTACATGTACACAGAGAAAAAAATCTCACTGTTACAAAAATAGTTCAGCTGCCAACTGAACAGCCATTCACCTGGTGTTGCTGTTGTTCTTCTTTCAATAAAATACATAGCCATAAGAAACTCTTGGGATGGTTTGATAAGTGGCTTCATTACAGAATCACAGAATAGTCTAGGTTGGAAGAGACCTCCAAGATCACCGAGTCCAACCTCTGACCTAATGCTAACAAATCTTCCACTAAACCACATCCCTAAGCTCTACATTTAAAGACCTCCAGGGATGGTGACTCAACCACTTCCCTGGGCAGCCTATTCCAGTGACTAACAACCCGTTCAGTAAATTTTTTCCTAATATCCAACCTAAACCTCCCCTGGTACAACTTTAGCCCATTCCCCCTCGTCCTGTCACCAGGCATGTGGGAGAATAGACCAACCGCCACCTTGCTACAGCCTCCCTTCAGGTACCTGTAGAGTGCAATAAGGTCGCCCCTGAGCCTCCTCTTCTCCAGGCTAAACAGTCCCAGCTCCTTCAGCTGCTCCTCGGAAGACTTGTTCTCCAGACCCTTCACCAGCTTCGTAGCCCTTCTCTGGGCTCGCTCAAGCACCTCCATATCCTTCTTGTAGCGAGGGGCCCAAAACTGAACACAGTACTCGAGGTGCGGCCTCACCAGAGCCGAGTACAGGGGGGCAATCACTTCCCTGGACCTGCTGGCCACGCTGTTTCTTATGCATTCTTATTCATTTATATAGAAAGACTTATATCTATATGGACCTCGTGCTTTCAGTTTTGGAGTTCTACCTTAGTAAAGCAGTGTAAAAAAGGTGCTTTGAAATGTATAATAAACACAGGAAGCAACACATCCCAGTGTGATGTACTCAGTCTAGTTTCTCCATGGATTTTACAGTAGGAGGGAGGCCCAAAACTCAATGGCTTTAAGGAAATGTCCCTTGATTGTGGGGATTTCCTGCTATGGAGAAGTTTCAGACATTATGCAGAGCCCTGCATTAGGAAGCCCTGCTTCCAGGCTGTTGAGATGTGCTCTCAGTCAACATTACCTTACATGAAATACAACGTGTGACTTGGGGGAGTCATGTCACTTTGTGCCTCACACACAAGTATCTGCTCAGACCCCGTGTGTCTCTGACATGGTGCACCCAAGGGGAGACCCAAAGGCTGCTTCCCCTTCTGGAAAACCCCCAGCCCTTGTGCGGGATGTAAAAGTCCCCATGAGTGACTGTGGTGTTCTCTGAGCAAAAAGCCACAGGAAAGTCCACTGATGCCCTAGCATGTGGTTTTGTGGTCTGAGGCCTGGGTGTTGCAAGAGGGTGGTTTCGTAGGAAATCCCTGGGGACTTCTGACCTGCAGAAAGCTACTCTGAGGCACAGCTCTTTGCAAGATTAGAGCCAGCATTTTGCAGGTTTGGGCCTTCAGGTGCCACATAAATGTTGACCAACAGTACATTTTGTTATGGCAGAGGTTAGAAGTCACTGCAGGACAGTAGGGCTTCCTGGCTGTGCTATCAGTTCTTGATGAAGTGAGATGTAAAGAATTTAATGGGTTGTTTTAAGATATGCTACGCATAGTCCACACAGTAGCAGTAGGTCAAGGCGTTAAAAAACCCAACCACTTGGTGACTGGGGGAGCTTTTCTCTTGGGGGGACTGAGAAGCAGAAGCGGGGATGCCCTATTTCTCCTCCCCAGCTGATTTTAGGGCCCCGTGGTTCGGCGGAGCCCTGCGGGGCGGTGGAGCCAGGCCGCTGCCGCCCTCTGCTGGCCGGGGCGGCGGCACTTCTGCCGGCCTCCCGCGGCAGCACTGGGGCCGGCTGGCGGCTGACGGGGAAGAAACACAGCGATAAAGGGCAAAAAAAAAAAACCCAGACCCTCGTTCTGAAGGCGGCGGGGAAGGCTGAAGGCCCTCCGCGGGACCTGTGCGGGAGGGGGCGCGGCCGTCACAGGCGGCGGGCAGGGCGGCGGGATAGAGGCGGGGGTGCCCCGTCCCCGTCTCTGTCCCCGTCTCCGTCCCACAGGTGCCGCCGAGCCGCGGGGGCCCCCGGGCGGCCTGCACGTCGCTGCCCGGCCGACAGGAGGAAGGAAGAGGAAGTGAGAGCGGCGGGGAGCCGGCGGCGCCCCGGCATGGGATAGAGCCGGCACCGCGCTCCGGGGACGAGGACGAGGAGGAGGACGAGGAGGAGGAAGGGGTCCGGCTGGCCCCGCTGCCCACCGCTGGAGGGAGGTAGGCGGCTGGGGGCGCCCGGCTCCGGCTCCGTCCCCACCCCGCCCGGTGCTGGGAGGCGCCGAGGGGCGCTGGGGGGGGGCGGCATGGCCGGAGGGGGACTGGCATGCGGCCCCAAGAGCTGCGGCTCGGCGCTGGGCAGCCCCCAGCCCTCCTTCACCCTCTTTCTTGGGCACTTGGGGGGAGGGGTCTCGGGGTGCTCCCCCCCTCCCGAATGTTGGGGCGCTGGCGGTGCTGAATTTGGCGAGGCGAGGTTGCTCGGCAGGGTGGGCGGCGGATCCCAAGATCTCCAAGGCTTCATCCCAGAGTTTATTCTGAACCTCTCTTTCCTTGCAGAACTAAAACAACCGGCTGGCTGTCTCCCGAGAAGGGTATAAAGCAAATAGAGGAGCTCCCAAAAATTAACGGTGAGTGCGCCTCGCCCAAGCGGTGCGGCGGCGGTGGTGGTGGTCACCTCAGAGGAGCACCTCACAACCTGCCAGAGCTCCGCGTGTGTGACAAACCCAGCAAGAGCGCCAACGGCAATAACAGTGCAGGAAGCGTGCAGTGGTTTAATTGCTCCAGTGTAAAGATGGTTGCTTGCAAGCTGCATTTTATGATACATTTACGGTGCAATTTCAGCAAGGGATGTTTTGAAGCGCGTTCATAAGCAAGTGGTTTTGCTCCTGCTGTTGTCCCTAGGCTGCCTGATTGCCTGCTGTTAAAATATTTATCTTTTAGGAAGAGGGGGAAATTGAGTAAGAACTGTCCGGAGCCCCGTGTTAGTGTCTGAGGACGTTTCCTCCTCTTCCTCTTAGCTCTCTCCTCCTCTGTCCCCAAATGCCCAAACACATGTGCTGTTGCATCCTCTGTTATATAATCTCTGAGGCATTTATGGATCATTCATTGTTCATCCATTCCATTCTTTCTGTGTCGTTCCTGTACGATTGAGTGACGTATGTGGCATGTTACACAGTAAGGAGAAATGTATTTTCATTTTTGTGAAATTCTTTCAGTTAGAGCTGCAAGTGTGTTCTATTTGAAGGCTGTCTTTCCTTAATTACACCTTCCTCCTTCCTGTTTCTGAAGCTGTATAAGTAGGTGGTAGACATCTAATCTGATGGCCGGTAACTAGATAAGGAAGAGGAAGAGCAGCAGTGTCTGTTTGCTGGCTTAAGTCCCTCTTGCGTGCTTGTCAGGCAAATATCCACAACTCACATTTCATACAGCTGTTGAAAGTCTGGCAGCAGCTTTAAAAACTCGCCATTCAGAAAATAGATTAACGTGGCTAAACAGCAAAAGGATACAAAGCAAGTACAGGAAGCTACTGCTGTCAGTGTAACTCTGTGGGCCCCAGTGTGTGAATGGAACCACTGTGGGGTATACATGATGGCCAGGGGAGGTTGCAGAAGGGAAGTTGTTTTTCTTTTCTCTCTTGTAATCTGTTTGAAAGTCACTGTGCTTGTCTTCTCTGCAGCTTGCAAATTAGGTGCAAATGTCATTGATTTTTTTTCCTTTAATAAGGAAAGGGGGAAAAGGATAAATAGCAGGTTTATATCCTTACAGTTTTTTTTTATTTTCCCCTAACATTCTACACATGCCAGGAAAAAGTTAATAGATGTACAATTCATATAGCTTTTGAGTGGATAGGAAAAATTCTTCATAACTACTTATTCTGTAACAGTCTTATATGGTCACTGAAAGTATCTGTGATTCAAAAGTCATTATATAAGGAGATAACCTCACACCCTGTGTACTTAAAATCTAGTAGCGCTGTTTTCTCACTGTTGAGGTGCAACAGATTGCATGTGCTGTCCTAAGAGAAGTGCTTTTATGCCCTTCGCCCTAGTATTCACCTAAAAAAAAACTTATGTAGAAGTTACACGGCAGTATAAAGGTGTAACTGTTGGTGAAACTCTGCTGTGTGCTGTACTTCCTGACAGCAATGCCGTTCTGCAGCAAATTGCAGATCGAGAGTAACGTAGTGCTCCACCCTTCCTTCCGCCCTTTGTTTTTTTTTTTACCTAACAGAAACCACTTTGATTTTAAGGTTTGGGTCCATAGACTTTCTTTCTCAGTGTCCAGCCTATGAAGTGGTGTTGGATTATGGTCTAATATTTTCCGTGTTGACACACAGACTATGGAGCTTTCATGTTCACAGATATGTGTGGCTTTCCTATTTTGATGCTTCGGATGGATTTGGCATGTGATGGGCTGGGAGGCTTTATGGCTGTAGATTTAACTGTAATTGGGAAGTGTTTCCACTGAAATCTGCCAGCGCACCTGCATCCTATCAGGCAGAGCCCTACTGTTCCAGTGGCAGGCTTCATTTTTGATAGATTGCCAACCACAGCTTTTTAGTTTTGTGACTTTCAGATAAGGATTTGCTTGGGACTTTGAGGCTATCAGGTACAATTTTGCTCTTCGCTTTTGACTTTACTATCACTCATTTTTTTATTTTTTTTTTAATTTTTTTTTTAGTTTTCTAGAAGTAAATCATCTGTAAAATTTAGCAGTTCTCTTTGTTGTGCTGTGATGCAAATGTGCAGGATGTCCTTGCATTAAAAAAATTTTGTAGAAGGTAGTTGGATTTTAAGAACTACAAAACATCACACACCCTTAGAGAAGGCAAAAGTAATGTCTCTTCTGGTTTGTCTGTGCAGCTCTGCTGAGGTTTAGCAGGCTTTCTTTTCTGCTGCATCCCTGCGCTGTTGTGAAGGTTTGGCTTGTAGGACAGTGAGGCAGTCAGGTTTTTTCTCCCTGCTCAGTCATTATCCTACTAAAAAAGAGATTCTGAAAAGACATTGTTTTATGGTTATGAAGTCAGTGGTGTTTGAACCCCTGTGACTACAAACTAGAGCAGGACTGGTAAGTGGCTTTAACGACCGTCAAGCCACCATTCAGTCATGTCTGTGCTGTATATTTAAAAGATTTCCCTGTTTTGAATGAGTTTTTTTGTTGTTGTTGATTTTTTTTTTTTTAAGGTTCTTGTATTCGTGGCAAGAGGAACCTGCCAAGTACACAGTGTTAAGCTTGTGTCAGTTTAACAGGGCAAATGTCTCAGGGATTTCGGATTATTTTCCTTCTACTTGAGTCAGTCACCTTCTTTTCTCCCTTTTTCCTCTCTCCAAATATAACACTGGAAAAGGAGAGAAAGAAACTAAAAGCAATTGGCAGAAGCCAGTGTGTTGGCAGGCATTTGATAGTACAGATCGTAAGAGGTGATAATATATGTGACACTTACCATAAAATAAGCTGTATACTTATGCTGTTACAGATTGGCATTTAAGAGCTAAATGGAAGAGAACAATCACAGAAATGCAGAGCTGTCTCTCATTGCACATTTTTGCATCAGTATACTTGTGAGGATTTGGTTCTGAGGTGTCACCTTTCATTATTGCAAGTGTCATGAGACGTGAAAAGCAGACCAAAGGGGAGGTCGCAGCCCTTCTGCGAGTTTCCTTGTTTTTCTGATCACTCTCCGCATTTAAGAAGGTCATTAACAGGAAGTATATGCCACAGGGATGGCTGATGAATGCTCTTTCCTTTTCTCCCCATTTCAGTTCTGACAGAGGTATACTTCTCTGTTAGTGGCATGTGCTCAGGCAGATGCCATGTATGTGGTACACATCAGTAGGCTACTAATTTTTCAAGCTGCTGAGTGGAGTGGTTTGTAAAGCACGGGCTTGTGGTTAGGAGCAAGGTGAATTCATGTGGCACCTGTTTGTAAGCACTGGGAAATGCATCACTGTTTCTCCTAATGGTGGTTTTCCATGGCAGGTCTCTTGTTTTGGCTGTGCTAGGCTTGCTTTCAGTGCCTGCTAGGAGAGGAAGTTGGCTGTGGGAGCGCAGAAGTGATGGGTGAGCTGTTTCTGAGTTCAGCAGTAAACCATACTGTCAGGAAGGCTCGAAGCCACTCCTGCCAGGGATGCCCCTAGCCAAGTGTGTTAGCCCATGTGCAAACGAGCTTGCTTTGGTATTTTTCTATTAAGTGGTCTTTGGATCTCTTTAGGAAGATGAACATACTACTTGGAGACCTTATGCAAATGTGGCCAGGGACCTATTCTCACTGCTTTTGAAGACATGAGGTTACTTCTGCTCTGCCCCATTTACAGTAAAATAATACAGCAAAGCTCCACAGCAGCTAGCACAAGGGAGGGAGTGGGAACAAGCAGTCAGTGCTGAGGGGAAATATTGCCCCTTTCAGGCTGACTTGATTTAAAATGTTTGTGAAACAGCACATTCAGTAAAGTGGCTAAAGGGAAGGGAAAAAAAAAGAATTGTTCCTAAACAGATCTATTACAAAAACATAGCTGTGTATGTTCTTGACTTTTGTTTCTGCTTTCCTTCCTTTTTTTTTTTTTCTTTCTTAATTTTATTTCTGAAAGTTAAACTCTCATCACTTCTTTCTGCGTATTCCCCACCCCTACCTTGGTAGTTTATTCTTTTGGTCTTTGACATATTTACTTATTTATCCCAGCTTGCTGTTTTCACCAACTTTGTCCTGTCCTTAAATTCTTTCTCAGATATCCCTAATGTTACTATTCAGTTAACTAATTTTATTTAAAATTTGCAGGAAAAGCTGTGGACTGCAGTGTCTATTACCTCCAATGTTCTTTCAAAGTCTCTAGCTCCAATTCCCTAATTTATGGAAGCACATGAAGTGTAAAGCTCTATGAAATATCGTGTTGTCAGTAACTAAGTAATTTTTTAGTAGCTGGATGAATACTAATACTATAAAATCAAATTCTTGTTGAGCCTTGCTTTAGCTGAAAGGGAGAATGGGTCACTGCTTCTAAGAGAACTTCAGATTCTGGAGATGTGATGACTTTAGATTCGCACTCTTTAAAGCAGAAAATGCTTGCTTGAAGATGTTCTAATTTCTGAGAGCTTTTTGTAAATTTGAGTATGAACAAAATGTTCTGTATGGACCTTTTTTTCCTTAATGTACGAAGTTGACAACGTGTAGATCAAACATATTCAGCATTTTGACGTTAGACAAAAGGATATACAAGGTATGTCAGCAGGCTCACGTAATGTTGTCAGCCTGTTGACCTTCCAGCTTCAGTTAAAATTTTATCCAGTCTCAAGAGCCATACGTGACTGGTACTGCTAAACAGTGTTTTCCTTACAGCTTGTTGTCAGCTTGATGGAAGGAATGGGAAGAACTGGGGCTCCTAACCTGGTCTATGAGAAACTTCCAAAAAGTTCAGTCTGTTAGAAACTTCCATGAGTTTGAGCATGTAGCTGTCTCCCTCTGATAATACGCATGCTGAAAGTAAAGTGTTCATGTTGTGTCTTTGCTGACTTGGAGGCTGTATCTGTTGCTTCTGATGTTGACTCGACCTTTCATGTAGTAACAGGATATGCATAAATGTTCAGACAATGGGAGAATGATCGCAGTTTTAAAATAATTTATTTAAAACAGTTTTTGCTGTGTTTTGGAGTGATGGACATAGGCTAGTAAAACTGATGTTTCAGTAAACTTGTATAAAATGTGGACATTTTAACCTGTTTTTCGAGGGATAGAGAACTATCGTAGCAAACTATTTATATATTCGTAGCACACACATGAATTCTGGTGCTTGAATTTTTAGTCAAAGTGAAAACATTGCTTGCCTATTTTTCTTTCTCTTCTGCCAACGTGTATGGATTGTGTAGTCCAGCAGAAGTGTCAGGTCTGCGTGGATCTTGGCTAAGATGCTTCATGTGAATGGTTTAGGCTTTTATCTGGCCAGACTGGCAACTTGCTGTATAGGCTGTTGAATCTTATTGGAGTGACTGCAGTGGGGTTGACTCTTTAAAATGCTGCTTCGTATTTTGTGAGAGAATAATCTGTCGAGGTAGGGCAATGAGGAATTTATAAATATTCACATAATACCCTCTGGCCAGATAATACAGTTGATTTGTACGTTTCTCCTCTAATAATAATAAGAGAAAAATGGTTATGACACAGGTTGGTATAATATGATTTTTACTATTAGTGCCAATGTATATATTTGTTACATTCCAAAGCAGTCTTTTCCATTGCTTTGCTTTCTGGAATACAATTGCACATTAGTTTTCATAGCAACAGTTGTGGCTTCAGCTGGAAATTGAAACCTGATAAGTGCTGGCTCAGTGCATGGACTTTTGGATAAACTCTTTTGCTAGCTCTGAGCCAAACCAACTAAAAAAAATAAAATTCCCCAAACATAAGTACTGATCTTTACATTTTGGAAAGGATGTACCATTTGGTTGCTGGGCTTTTAAAATGTTGGGATATTGGCCTTTTTTAGTTCTTCTCCTTCAAATTTGCTATTTTTTTTTCCCTCCAACCACTGGGGCACTCAGCTGTTGAATTTGTACCCCTCGTGGTTCAAGTGCATTCCTCCTATCAAACTTTTCACCCCACTTCCCAATATCCCTCTTCACACATACTGACATCCCTTCTGTTAACTAAAAAACAAAATTCAGGTCTGAATGTGGGGTCTAAGTCTGATCTCTATTTTGTGTAGGTCTATAAGCTCTTCTTCTATAGATACGCATACAAGTTTCTTGTTGCGTTTAATCTTCTTTTCCTGAAAAAAAAAAGGGGGGGGGGGGGGGCCAGAAAATGAGAACAAATGAGAGCTTTCATTGGTCAGCATCAGACAGAACTTTTGGTGGTGGTTAGAGGACGGGAAAAAGAAGACCCAACCAACCAAAAAGCCTACAAAGCTGAAAGAAAATGTGAGGTCTTTCCCACTTTGGACCACTTAATGTAATTTTAACCATATTTATGGCAAGCAATTAAAGATTTGATAGTTGATGCCTGGTTCAGAAAAGAAGGAGTAAGTATATGAAAAATAGCCCACATCGTGAACAAAAGTACTGGGGTTTAAAATTGTAGCTTATGTTAGAAGTAGGTCATACTTTTGAGGTCTTTTTTTGAAAAGACTAATTTTCACATTTTGCAGTTAAAGTGAACTTTTTACAGAAGTGCATTCATGGAAAATAAGATATACAGTCTGGAAAGGGAAAAAATCATAACTTCTGCACTGTGCTGGTCTGAGCCTCTCCATTCTGGCTTTCTTGTCTGATGAATTTGGACTTAATGAATCGTCTGTGTCTTTTCTTCACTTTGTATATAGTGCTGGCAATTTCAGTCTGATTTCTCAGTTTTGCCTTAGTTTATAACATACACATAACTTTATAATGAGCTTTATAATAAGCAATGACCTGGGCTTTTATTTCTTGACCTACAAAAAATCAGCTACTTTTTCTTCAGCTACCATAGGAAGTTAGCTTGTTGGAAAAGTGTGTTTTTGTTTCTAAGAACAAGAGTTGGTGGCATTGCTCTGTGTTGGGACGTTCTGGAAGGCAGAGGTTTTGAAGACTCCATTCCCTGCAGCTGCAAATAAGTCAGAAAGCACTTTATGGTAAAGGGGATGTGTGCAGACAAAGATGGGAAGAAAATAATCAACATAATTTTAAATACAAGTCGGAAGTTGAAGTTCTATTTTAAAACAAATGCATAAGTAAAATGGTCTAGGGCTGTTTGTAAACTGGAATTGTAAATTGATTTTATGGTCCATATGCCAGAGGGATCAAAGCTTCCACTGTTTGGTGGTAGAGTGTGAATTCAAACTAAAACAGTATGTTTTAAGAATTTCTCTCTGTTTCAAGCTGAATAATCTTATGAATTTAAATACCTCCCTCTAGAGATAGCAAGGCTTTTTGACCATGACTTAATACATTTAATGTGTAAATCATATATTAAGGTTGAAAAAAGTACCTGTGCTAGCTTGTAGGCTGCTGTTCTGTAATGGGAAGTATGATGACATACGAGGGAAGAAAAGGGGAGAGCAAGCGGTCAAGCTTCTATCACCTAAATCGGTAAGTAGAGAGCCACCAAACTAGACTAGAAAAATTAAACCTAAGTCAACCTGCAGATCCTTTGTTTACAATTGTTCTGACCATGTTTGTTAGTCCCCATAAGCCTGACTAAGGGGATAAGTATTGCTTTCCTGTCTTGGGGCTTTTCTTTCTTGATCCATTGAAATTCAGAGCGGAGGGCCCCCTTTAGAGAATGTCCTGTCTCTAGCTGTATCCTCATGTAACAAAGAGATTCCACCTGTGGTGATGTGGAAAAGGGAGGTAGCCTCCTAGGCAAGCAATTTGGAGTCATTTAGAAAAAGAGTCGTTTTGCAGTTTTCAGAATGAGTGTGTTCTACACCTGAATTCAGGGGGTACTTGCTCCCTGTCTGGACAGGCCCAGTGTATTCTGCTACAGCTTCCATTTCTCAGATGTGTGATTGCAATTGATTGCATTATCAGTATTGGCCAAAGGGGAAGAAAATTGTGTGTTCTAAGAATCCCAGTCCAAGTCTTTTGCCATTTCAACTGCATACTGAATGAGACGAGAGACACTACTTTAAGAGACTCCTTAGGAGAAGAGTATCATATTAAAAATTAATCTGGATTTGTTGTTTTGCCATTGAAAAAGAGTAATTGGTTGTAATTCTACTAGCTTGTGAGAGCTGCACTAAGATCTTATAATCAATAGTAATTATTAAAAAGAACAGGTATGTCTAGTAAGGTCAGCATGGATACTTGATCTTTGCCCGTTTTATGGAGAAGCTGCAAGTGGTTGCAAAACACGGTTATGCTCTCTATTGATAACCTGAATCAGTTAAAAAACTTGGACCTTTTTTTGATGAACTTCACAAAGTTAAGTTAAATATTCAAGGAGCAATAGTAGACAGAATCCAGACTTGAAGGGATGTATTTGCAAGCTATTGTCTGAATAAAAGCTGGCAATATGCCTTTCCTAGGGAAAGCATGGATAGTATGTGCCAGCAGTGGGAACTCATTTTCTTTCCTACTGTTTTTCCAAATTGTAACATGAAGTTACTGCTGCAGCTGTAGTGCCTCAATGAGCTGAATCAGCTTAAAGTGAACAGTTTAATTCTACCTGTATATAAAATGAATAGATGGAAAATCTCTGCTCAATCGACTGGAAAGTGGTAGAAGAGCCCTTCCTCAGCATCAGGAGGAGCTCAGGACAGCTCCGTCTAGGTCAAACTGTCCAGTATTGAATAACAGAATAACAGAATTTTCTAGGTTGGAAGAGACCTCAAGATCATCAAGTCCAACCTCTGACCTAACACTAACAGTCCCCACTAAACCATATCCCTAAGCTCTACATCTAAACGTCTTTTAAAGACCTCCAGGGATGGTGACTCCACCACTTCCCTGGGCAGCCCGTTCCAGTGTCTAACAACCCTTTCGGTAAAGAAGTTCTTCCTAACATCCAACCTAAAACTCCCCTGGCGCAACTTTAGCCCATTCCCCCTCGTCCTGTCACCAGGCACGTGGGAGAACAGACCAACCCCCACCTCGCTACAGCCTCCCTTGAGGTACCTGTAGAGAGCGATAAGGTCACCCCTGAGCCTCCTTTTCTCCAGGCTGAACAAGCCCAGCTCCCTCAGCCGCTCCTCGTAAGACTTGTTCTCCAGGCCCCTCACCAGCTTCGTAGCCCTTCTCTGGACTCGCTCGAGCACCTCCATGTCCTTCTTGTAGCGAGGGGCCCAAAAAATAAATCTGTGTATTAACTGTAGGTAAAAATTCTGGAACTCTTCCTAGTGTATGATGAAGGCAAGAGGAAAAGCATTGGTTGAATTCAGTTGGAGATACCCACTACTGTTTGCGTTCATTTCTTTATCAGGTGCTGACACCAAGCCTCATGAGCATGAAGTCAAAGAAAAGGGGGCTTTTTAAAAGGTACTTTGTCAACAGCTGTGGGCAAAGTTGGCTTTAAAGTGTTACTGAGCCCCTGAATGAATAAACTCTTGAAGGAATGTACTAAGGGACTCTCTGGAGCCATCTGGATTTATGTCAGGGACCATCAGCTCTGTCCTTACTGAAGAAGAGTTGCTGTTCCAGTGATGGTGTAGGCAACTGCGATGTCTCTTGGGTAGCAGTCTATGTGTGTTACTACAGGTTGTGCATAGGTGAAAATAATGAAGTAGCTATGTGATATAATTAAAAAAATATATATATTTTCACTTTCAATAACTTTCTGTTTTGTTTTCATAGTGATTTCATGTCTGGATACCTAAACTTAAAACTCAAAAATCTTAGTTTGTGCTCAGAGAAAGGAGAAAGTCTTCCTTAAATTTTATGGTAAGTTGATGCAAGCCACTAAAATATCTGTGAAGTTGCTTTTTCCTTCCTAAGGTCTAATACTGACCTTCAACTACATCTGGCCCATTGACAAATTCAGGAAATTGGTGAAAGTTGAGGGTAATACACGCAATAATTGCAAAGGCTTTTGCTATTTGCAGAATAATTTGTGTACTGTAAGGGAAGTTGTTCACTTCTTTCTCACTGGTATGCTACCGAAGCAGGATAACTGTGTTTAAGAAACAAAGGACTTTCCCTGATTTTTGTCTCATTAGAGCCACAATGTATTTGTTTTAGGAAGAGCAGTTTCCACTTTGTTACCTTTGTACTCTACCACATTCGGTTGCTGAAACTTCTGCATAAAATAATGCATCTATCTGCAGTCATTCTTTTAAGCTATTGCTGACAAAACTCAGCATCTTTCTGCAGTTGTCAATGGCTTGCATTGTGCAGCTGTCAAATGAAGAGCAAGAATGCAATGGGGAGAACCCGCAGAAATTGTAGTGTTTGGCCTCACTGTTCGTTTCTGCAGTAATAGGGCAGAATTGCTGGAGCATTATTGGATGTCTGTTGGTCTATGGTTTTCAGGGTGTAATGTCTCTTCTTTCGTTGCAGTGTATTTTTGTGTAAGTAAGAGGAGCAGGTGCTCACTGCTGGTGAATGCCCTTGTGTGCTGCCAGCTCTTTTGGAAGGGGAGAAACTTGGGTTTTTGCTTCTGTTTCAAAATGGTCAGTGCCAGAGGCATTTTTTATTCTCTGTTTTAAAATCATGTCTTGGACTTCCTTGTCTTCTCTTGCAAAACCCAAGGCTGCTCATTTTTGGGTTCTTTGCTGGAGCTGTGCTGCCGGGAGCCTTCCTGGCCTCCGACACTGTCAGCAGAAGGTGCCCTTCCTGAAGGAATGGCACGTAGCTGGTGGAGGCTGGGGGATGCTATGGTTGGTAGTGAGAGGCAGAACTTGGCAAAGCAGAGAAACATCTGAATAATCGTGTGTGTTCCTTAAAAATTTTGTCAACAGTAAAGGTTAAATGAAGGAGGAGGGAAGAGAAATAAAGCAGAAGGAGAAAGTGTTAGGAGGCCTGACAGGGGCAGGGGAAGGGACTGGCCAGTCTGTTTGGGCAAAGTCTCTTCTGCAGATTAAGCCTGGGAGAGGGAGTTGGTGATCCCAAATGTTTTAGTTCAGTAATTCAAATGGGGTGCAAAATTATGTTAGTCTATTTCTACCTAGATTTGGCCACACAAGCTTAGTCTGTAAGGTATATGGAAATTGAGCTAGAATATTGCTGGGTTGTAGCATAACTTATTACTGGCTCTGACAAAAGGAAGAGTGTTATCTAATTACACAGTCACCAGGTAAATACTCCTCAGCAACACCTCATTTCTCCTTAAGAGTTAATGTGTGCTTATTTTTATATAATAGATTGTCCAGCGAGGTGTAAAATCTCTAGCTGGTGACAGGGCAGGACCATAACATGTTCTTTAACAACCTTTGCATCTTCTTGGGGACGATGGCGAAGCCCTATTGCAGCTCATTGTCCTGCAGGTCAGGAGCCATATACAGTGGCCATTCTCCAAACTGTAACTGTGCTTTCATTTATTTTTTCCTCCCTCCTCCCCATCTTTCTGTCTGCTGTTGCAGAGCCTGTCTGAGTCCTCAGCAGGCAGCTCTGTGGGCTGTCTACTGTAAGACTGCAATGTCAAAGGAAGGTTTTGAGCTAGGAAGCTCTTGAGCTTTTAAGGACAATCCTAGATTATTGTGGGTCTTTTAAGGTAGGGGTGTGTGTGTGAAGACAGGAAGGATTCTTATTCCCATTAGATTAAAGTGAAATGTCCTTAAGTTTCATTTCTCTCTTTTTGTGTATGTCTGTGTGTAAATAATCCTTTTGATTCTGCACAGACCAATAAAGATATGGTAATTTTTTTTTTTTTTTTTTTCCCGAGTATAAGCATGAATAATGGTGGAGAAAATGAAATGAATGCATGGGTCAGATCAGCTGAGTGGGAAGTATCAGTCTTTTGCAGTTATGCTTCTGACAATAGCTACTTTCTAAAGAACTTGGAAAGCTTTTCTGTGAAGATTTTTAATATGTAGGAGACAGAGATGGTAATTTGTATTCAAGAAACATTCTTTAAGTCAAAACATTTGACTTTTATATCTACATGCATGTCCATGGAGGGGGTCCTGTTTTAAGGACTGAGCATCCTTTGTAATTAAGGGATGATAGTGTATTTTCTTGAAAGCTGAAGATGAATTAAATTAAACAGGTGTATATATGGAGAGGGGATTTCAAAAATTCTTTTTAGAAGAGCTGGAAGAGGAGAAGCAGGGAGTTACTGTTTAGCTGAGAATTTAGATGAGTTTGGATTAACTAGGGTTCTTTTCTTATGCTTGCTCCTGAAGAGGAACCACACTGACTCAGTTACATGCTGCATGCTTGTAAATTTTACCATGAAGGCAAGCTAAACATGGAGAGAGGAGTAATGTCTGCATTTATAGCTTATTGTCTAAATACCACCGGTCTGTGGGGAGTTGCTGGCAGCCCCTTCTGTGCCACACAGGGGCTTCTCAGTGCCATGGCCTAGACTGAATCCAGCAGCTCTGCAACAACTGATTCATTGCTCTTGTTGCACCTGCACAAGCTTTTCTACCTCTCTGAAATGCTTTAGCATTCATGCAAAGTTATTGAACTGTGATGAATCACAAACGTTTTAAGTAATCCTTTTGTCATCCCACTTGGGTCAAGTACAACAACAGCTTGCTTTTCTATCTAATAATGCCTTTTATGTTTTCAGTCAGGAAACTAAAAACCTGAGAAACAAAATGGTGTGTTCAAGCTTACCTTAGCAGGTGCTCTGCACCCCCACTTCTCATTTTCACCTCAGTGCTTAATGATGTGATGAGATTCAAAAGCTCACTGGTCCTGTTAATGCAGTAACATGGACAGGCCGTATAGTGTGACACATGGAGCTTTGGATACCAACTCTGTCCCCTCCCTGGGTATACACCAGTTGACAGCCAGTTTCCACCAAGGGCCGTGTCTGTCTCAGTATTGCTCATTTGGTCAGATAATGGTTACAGAAACTGCCCAGGAACTTCATGACCCTTCTTCATAAGAGGCCTGTGCTGCTCCAGGATCTCACTGTCATCACACCAACATGAGCCTGCCAAGCATGTCATTTGATTTACTGTTCTCATTTTGTGTGTGGACTTATGTAACTGGGAAATGAAAGATTAGATGAGGGAGTGGCTATGCAAATAACTGTTGGAAATGGAAGAACAAGCTACAGATTTTTTTTAACTTCGGATATTCACAGAATAGTCAATTGGTCCAAAGAAGCGATTATCCTGCTATATTTAGTCTTGATGTGGCCTCACCTTGAGTATCATGTACAGTTCTGGGCTCCACAGTATAAAAAGGATATAAAAATACTTGAAAGTGCCCAGAGGAAGGCAACAAAGCTGGTAAAATGGCTGGAAGGCCTGTCCTGGGAGGAGAGGCTAAGGACACTTGGGTTGTCTAGCCTGGAGAAGAGAAGGCTGAGATGAGACCTCTCTGCTCTCTGCAGTGTCCTAAGGAGGGGAAGACCGGAGAGAGGTGTTGGTCTTTGCTCCCTGGTCACTGAAGACAGGACATGTGGGAACGGCACAAAGCTTTGGATTATATATGAGGAACAATTTCTTTACTGTGAGGATGGTCAGACACTGAAATGGGCTTCCTAGAAATGGTTGATGCCCCATGCCTGTCAGTGTTCAAGAGGCATTGGACAATGCCCTCAATAATGTACTTCTGGTTAGCCCTGAAGTGGTCAGGCACTTGGGCTAGACGATCTTTGAAGGTCCCTTCCAACTGAACTATTCTATTTATTTGAAAAACTCAGAAAAGCTAAGGATGGTAATAAATGTTGTATTTCACTGGGACTGGAAGTAGGTCTTGTACAATTAAATGGAAATGTTAACTGAAATCATACATGGAAGACAGCAGCAGGTTTAATTCTTCACTGCTTAACATTTCCAACATTTGTAAGCCAAAGTTTTGGAATGGATCTATGCACGTGAAATGTTCTGTTAGGTGTGGAGAGCAAGAAGGGCTTCTGTTCCAGAAGTCAGGTCATCCTCCCACCCTCTCAATTTTTACCTTGGTACACTTAGAAACAGCAACAGTCTATTGCTTGTACCGATAGGGTTTGTGTCTTTTCCTCTTCCCTTCTCCAGTAACTTGTAAATTGCTGTCTGATTCAAGCCAAGTCAGGAGAACAATAGAAGTCCCAAAGATACAAAGTGCAGACAAGTTTTGGGAAAGTAGGAAACTAGATGGAGTAGAAACTGCAAGGGGAAGACTCGAATGTGATCCTTATTAAACAGCTGAAAACTTGCAGCAGGGATTCAGGTCAGTATGCCTTAACCTTGCTGCTCACAGAGAAGGTGTTTGCTTTGCTGGATTACATAGATACGTGAGAAATGGAATCTCTCACTTCTTTAAGAAAAATGATATGAAAAGCCTGAAAGCCAAAACTTCTGCAAAAAGCAGATTGCCATCTCACAATTTACCTGACTTGTACCCTGAAATGTGTAGGATGTGATTTTTTTTTTTCTCTCTCCTTTTTTTTTTTTTTCTCCTTTTTCACAAAGCCTCACTGTCAGAGTAGTTGTAAAGGGGCTTCCAGTTAAGTGAGATTCAGATTTCTCTAAAATTATCATTAATGTTAAAATAAAAATATTTGGTATCACTTACTTTAAACATAAGCTTCAAGATTTAATTAAAGCTCTATTCATTTTTAGGCAGTTCTGTGCTGGTCAGTCAGTGAAAGAGCAGAACTGGGGAGTGATACTGCTGATGAAGGAGACTTAACAGAAATCTGTGGGTCCATATGGGATAGTGCTGTCCAGATGGTTGACAAATACAGATGAAGAGTTATAAAAACTTGCTTTGTTGGGAAGCTCAACTAAAAAATATTTTTTTTTCTGCTTGGTAAAGATGGATTACAAATTATTTTTATGTGCTTGATAAGGAATCTGTTGGAACTTAAACACCCTACAGCATGAACACCTTGCTGCTTAGTTTTTGCTTTAAGTGTAAAGACCACAGATTAAACTTTTGTGTCCTGCAGGGTTGTGGAAGGGAGGTAAAAATTTTCCTGAACATGATGGTTAAGGAAAATCGGATGTTAATTGTTTCCAAAAGCTGGCTTGCTTATTATCTAGAATTTATTACTCATCTCCAACTGGGGAAGCCATGTAAATTCAGATGGCAAGTGGCTAACCAGGCATCAATTCTGGTGGTCATGTGGTAACTTCTGCCATGAGTTTCCTCAGACCTCATCTTGTGGATTGCTTTTTCCTTCTGATTCACAGTTAGCCAAGGATCTAACCAGGCTGTGTCTTTTCCAGATGGAACTGGGAGAAAGAACTGGGGAGTTTTGTTATTCCTTCCTACCAGTAACGTCATTGCTTACTTCTGATACCTGTTCCTAGATGAAATGAATGGGTGCTGTAACTTGACATCTTTAATATTATTTACTTATTTATTTGAAGTAATTACCTCCATTCCCAAGCTTAGCATAACTTCCCTGTTCAACTTAAGGAAAGCACACTCCTTCAAGATTGTGAAGTGTCTCTCTGTTCCAACAGTTTAATTTATTAAGTACCTTTTTTAGTGATGCTGTTCTTTTCTAAGCCCATGTGGCATCAAGACTGTTGTAAAGTACATCCACAGATTGAATTACAGTTGTCATTTCTGGCTGTGTTTTAGCCCACTCCAACCTTGACTGCCATTTTTGCTCCAGTCTCTGAGGTTTTGTTCTTTTCTGCCCTAGGTGTTTAAATTCTCACATCTGTTTCATTTATAGTTTTTAAAATCAGATTTATTTTCTAAGTCCTTTTTTGAGGAGGAATGTGTGGGAATGGTTTATAAACCATAAAAATGTTAGTCCTGATTTTGCAGTCTGTGTTTCCTACCTATTGATATATTTAGCTAGGCCATGTTTTCCTTTCCTTTCCTTCCTTATTTTCCTCTCTGGGGGAACACTGTTTGGGGTGAACTTTCTTTCTTTAGGATTCTGAATCCCAGTTAGAGTTCCAAGAGTGGGATTATTTGTCTTCTACAGACATTAATTATGAGTTACTGCTTCTGCAGCCATCCTGCATATTATATGCCTCTTCTGGGTTTGAAGCCTAATGTTAATTTAATGCAATTATTTTCAGCTGCTGTCTTTTCCCTTTAAATCCTCTGCTCTCCTAAGATAATGAAACACAGCTATTGTGGTGTATGCTGCTGTGCCTTGAGCTCAATGTACACATAATGTGGAATGCAATAACAAAGATTTTCCTGTCAGCAGTACATGATGGTTCGTAAAGGCCTGTGAGATTTTTTCCTCCTCTAAATACTTCTTTTGGCTTACTATTTTGCCACTTCCTTCCATTTGGAATTTTCTTGTCTTGTGTGTTGTAGTTTAAAAAAAAAAATCTCAAATATTTTCAAATGATGTGCTGATGGTATAGAGGGAAGGAGAGCAAAAGCTTCTGATCTGCTGGTTCACCTTTCCCACCAATGCAGATGTGTCCTGGGTGTCTTCTAGGTTTTAAGAACCAGATGGTGGAAGCTATGGTGGATAGTGGAAGCTATGCTGGTTCTTTAATATATGGCACCTGGATGGTGTGTTTTGGGATACCTGGGCTGGTAGAGCTACTGGTGGCTTCTTGCAACAAGAATTATTGCACTCTTGGGGCTGGACTGCTTTCCAGATGAACTAAAAATGCCCACCTACGTGAGAAAGTGCAGGATTCAGCTTGAAGTCAGCAAGATGACTTCACTGCTGTATCATGTAGGAGGAGAGGATTCACTGCAAGGGAGGCGACATATGTTTAAACTTAAATATCGTATAATTAGCCAAAGTGGCAAAGGAAACTGTGAAAAACATAAGGAATATGTATTTAGTCTGTTTCGTGATGTTTGAAGAGTTCCCCAGTGCAAGACCCCCCTACTCTAATACTAATATTTTAAAACCCTTCCTGGTACCGTAATGGATACATTCATCTCTTTCAGGAATAGCTGCAGCCTCACCTACTCCATGTCTTCCTCAGGTGTGTTGATATACCTGTTGTGGTGGGGAATAAGCTCAGTCAGGGAATGTATCCAGGCTAAAAATAAAATGTTTGTTTTTCTTCAGGCGATTTTTTTTTTTTTTTTTTCTGCTCACTTGAGACTTGGACCAGCTCACTGTGCCACACCACAAATAGTTTGCCTGACGTGACTGAGGGGCTATACTGGAGGAGGGAATAAAGCAGGAGAGGTGAGGGGGGAAAGAGGACAGGGACTAAAAACATGGACCCTGGGAGCAACATCTCCCCAGATAGACCTTGTGAGGAGATCGTGGCTGTCAATATGGATAGAGCAAACTTGTGAATGAGAGCCACTCTTCCAGCTGTATGTATTTTTAAAGAATACTGACAGGTTGGAATATGGGTACTCTTCATTATTTAAGTGAAAAGATGGTGTTATTCTTGGCATGGCAGATCCGAGTAAAATCAGCCCATCTCTTTCACGAAGCTATGAGTCAAGCCTATAAGCTGTTGCTTGCCAAGCAGAATCACAGAATAGTCTAGGTTGGAAGAGACCTCCAAGATCACCGAGTCCAACCTCTGAGAAGCATGGGGAGAAGCAGTCGCTGCCCTGAAGATTTCAGCCTGATTGTATAAGCTTGTACAGAGACAGAGAGGAGCAGCAGCACCAAGAAGGAAAGCAGCATGGCCAAGCTGATAAAGTGGCTCAGAAGCTGTGTCAGCCCAGGTCTTCTGCATCTGCCTGGCTTCCTATTCCCAGTCTGGTTATACTGCCAAGCTCTTTGGCTTTCTGCAGTAATCCCCTTCATCTTCTAGATCTGAACCTGTAACTGCTGACGTGGGAGAGAAGGGGGAAGAAAAAAGGGTTGGTATTAATAAACTTCTCTGTGTAGTGTATGGCATCTTGAAATTCACTCGTTCTGGATGTGACATCAATTTGTGTAAAAATCACAGGCATGTGTGTGTTCTGACTGATGGTGCCAACAATAGCTACTTGCTCTGAGTATGTGTGTGAGATCTCGGTGTGAAAAGCCTTCAGCAGGGTGATCCTTTATGTATGCTGACTGAAGGCACTTGAATGGCATGGCAGGCAACGCTGACTTAAGTATTTTAGTATTTGAACTAGGCTAGCTATCAAATCCTCATCCTCAGTGCAAACTATGACGTGTACACATTACAAACTTTTTGTACAGTAGCCAGACTTAGGAGGAAACAGTCATTTTTATGTCTTTTGGTGAAACTTTTGCTTCCATACTAGATTTTCATGCTTGTTTGCGTCTTCCTGTTCTTTATGCAAAAAAAAAAATTATCTGAAACCTCTCAAAGTCATTTTGTTTTCATATGGTTGCAGTGAAACCATTGATGCCTCTTACTCTGTCCATGTGTGAGGTGTTGTGAGGATGCTGTTCTGTCTGATCAGCTTTGTGCTGGACCTTCATGTTTCCTTGTGAGAGGGATTCTTATGTGGCTTGAAAGTTTTGCACAGTGACTGTTAAGTGTTGAAGAGCTGCAAAAAGAGCTTTCCAAAAGTCTGGGGAAAGAATTTTAATTTGAAGGTTTGTGTATAGGATGACCTCCAATAGCCATGCACCACCTTATTCTTTGGAATAATGACACTGCACATGAATCACATTTTCATATGGGTCTAATTTATTTACTAACTGCACTGCTGTCATGTGTCAGAAAAAGTATATTATTTCTGAGCTTACTCACAGAAAGCTGGCACAGTGAAGTGTTTTATGGGGGGGGTCGGGGGGGTGGGGAGAAATACAACACGCTGTACAGTTGCCAGAAGTGTATCTGCTGTCCTTTTCACTTGGAGTACCACCAAACTGGAGAAAAAAAGTCTATCAAATAAAGAAAACAAACAATGTCTTATTCTGTCTCATATTTGTAGGTGAGAAGAAAGAAAAATAAATTTGAGGGCTTGCATAGGTTGAGAATTTCTTTGGGGGAAAAAGCACATTTATTAAGAAAACAATAACTCATTTGTATGAAGCCCATCTGTGACAGCAGTGTTTTTACATCGCCAAAATAACTCTTGGCTAGTATAGTCACAAACTTTTTATAAAGAGATATGATGTGTTGGTCTTCTCGTAATGAATGTGCTCTGAAGTCTTGAGAGATTGACTTTAAAAAAAAAACAAAACAAAACAAACAAACAAAAAAAAAATACCAAAAAAACAACTGCTCATCTTTTTTTCCCTAACTGCATTACTGTTTCTCTCAGTTTAAACAGGAGGTACAGAATTCCTTCATTGGCTGCCTTCATCTGGTAGGTCTCCTGAATAGCCATGATGGTTATTCTAACAATCCTGCAGAGCAGGGTAGCTCTGGTCTATCTTCCTCTCATTACATCAGCATCAGCTGCAAGTTCTTACAGCGGCTCTCTATTAACTTTATGTTCTAAGTGTCAAGTTCCTGCAGCTTTATTTCCTTATCCTCAGTTCTTTTCACATTACTTGATTCATCCTTCATGCTTATCTTCCCTGTGCTAATAGTGATTCCAAATTTGTCTTTTTTGGCTTGACTTTAGCTTTCTCTGTGCTACTTCTGCTTCTGAAGTGCCTTACCAATAGTCTGCTCTGAAACACTTGCCCACATGTCAGCCAACTTGTAGGAAGAACACTGGCTCAGATGTGCAAACAGGAAGCAATCAAATGCAAAGGAATCAAAATATTCATCCTTTATCCTGGGGCCCTCACTGCATCTTCTCTATTCCCTTTTGTCACTTAGATCATCAGTTTCTTACAGAAGATGACATTTTTTAACTTAGATAACACTGAACACTTTTATGAGTACTTGATAAATAGAAAATCAAATAATTTATCATAGAATCATATGGGTTGGGAGGGACCTTAAAAATCTTCTAATTCCAGCCCCCCTACCATTGGGGACTTGATATATATCTATATAATACTCTGTTTTTACAAAAATCACATCCTTGTTCTTTACAAATCCCAATTTTTCTCCCCACTGCAAAGAAGTGTTTACACAATGGAATCTGGCATCTGAAAACTACTTTGAATCAGACACTTAAGTAGATTTTATTACAGTTTTGGGTTGTTTTTTTGGTCATTCTTGCTTTCTTTTTAGATCGGTTATTACATTGAGGTTAAAGATTATTATCAGTCCTGTGCTGTTTGGATGGTACTGTATCTTACCTTATGTAGCCCATTAAAACTGTGAAGCCATCTGTTCTTGGTCCCTTCAGGGTAGTTGCTGCCTGGGAGGTGTCAGATGTCCCTGCCCTTATCTCCCAAGTGCTAGGGCATTTCTGCTACTTTCTAATTGATTTGCTATTGCTGTCTGCCTTCTTGTTCTGCTGGAGCCTGGGTCGGTGCTCATGGTGAAAAAAGGCTGTTGAGAGGAAGGTCAGTCTGCGCTGAACTGGCAACTCAGGACGCTACAACTACAACCAAGTTACATCCCAAGTGAATGTTCTCCAAGCTTAATCTAGAAGCTTCACATCAGGAAAGAGGGCCTGGTTAGTTATTGTAGAGGGAATAATAGTTCACAAGGTTCAAAAGTCCCTCTTGATGTGACCAAAGTACTCACGAATACTTAATTCTGTGCAGCAAATGCTTCTGGCTGCTCCTGTTACACATTATACTGTACACCTCCCATTAGCTGGGTGAGCTACTTATCTCTGTCTCACTACAGCTTATTCAATCATTCCAGATTTATGATGTAAAAAATACGTTTGGTTTCTCTGGGTTATCAGCTTGTATGTGTTCAGTTAAACGGTGTATTTTTATCCTCAGTTCACCCCAGATTTAGTCCCTGGTTATGCTTAATAGGCACAGAGTGAATGCACTTCACATTGTGTTTATATTGCTTGCACATTTTTGTGGGGAGTTGTGTCTTTCTGACCTTTCCAACCTGAAGTCATTCCCGTGAGAACAATTGGGGTTGACCCTCATATGTCATATGAGAATGTCCTGGTTTTTGAAGCTTTATCCTAAAATTGGGTAAATTTATATCTCAGCTCCATTCAATTGCTGTTCCTGTATTTTAAGCTTTTGTATGCTTCTTGTGTACGTGATTACCTACTAGTTTTTTCTCTTGATGTAGTAACTAAAGCTGTCTGGTATTGCTATCTATGATGGATATCATGAGAATAAATACATCAGGTTGTGAGATTTAGTTGTGTAGTAATGGCCCATGTAAGAACTTAGTGGGAAAGAGATTATTTGTGTGTGTTCAGTTAAAATGATCAGGAATTCTGGGACTTGCAAACAGTAGAGAATTTTTTAGGTAATGAAGCTGTAACAAAAATCACCTATGTAGCTACAGAATATTTTACTGATATTCAGAACACATTCAGGCAATTATTTGAAATTATAAATACCTTAAATCTATTATTACAGACTTGTATTCATAGAAAATGTATCCTAATGTTTGAGAGACCTAGTGTGACATATCAAGTAAATAACAAAGCAATGAGGAGGCATTTCAGAATGCATTTAAGCTGGAGAGAGTTTTATTTAAATGGGCTGATACTTAATAGAATATTACTCTTTGTTCTAGATCACAAATTTCTGCTATTTAAATATTTTTCTGTGGAGGTGGGTGATAGGAGTGGGAGGAGATGCATTTCTGGTTTCATCTGTAGCGTTGAATTAAGTATGAAAAAGGGTGAGTTCATAATTTAACTCTTTTAAGCTAAAATCTCAGCGAAAATAGTTCACAGTCTTCTGCACAAACTAACAGGTTAGGTTTCTGGCTGTAGAACAGTCTGATTTACTTTTGCATGCTGACTTGTATGAATTATGCAACCTCTTTTATGTTTATTTTACTTTCATTAGTTGACAATATTAGGAATGTGTATGGTGCTTGTTGTTGTTGTTGTTCTCCTCCCCAGCAAGACCAAGATGTCAAATACCAACTTACCATACACTAGTTCCTGCACTTTCATGGTTGGGTCTACTTGTTTTCCCCTCCAACTCTGGCTGCTGACCCATTCCCCTGGGCTACCACCTTCCAGGATGTCGATGTGTGGGTTGGGTGAGGTGGTTGTTGGGCTGCATGCAGGACCTGACCTGCAGAACAGTTTCTGTGGCTTTGCTGTGGAGTAGAAGCTGTCAGGTGGAAAGACAATGTTAGGAAGAACTACATCTCCAGATCTGGTTTGTGTACTACTAAATGTTCTGAACTGGAAAGCAGAGTCCTTCTGTGATTTTACAAATGAGTTTGTGGGCTGGTGGCTGACTTTCATGCATGGTCATCTTGGTGAAGGGTTTTACACATGCAGTCTTTATGGATGTGAGGAAGCTTTGCCCACAGAAGAATCAGCCTACTTCTTATGTCCTCAAGGAACCTCCTGCAAGATATCATCTAGTCACAAGAAAATCTGGAAAACTGCTTCTGAAGGAGGAATGTTTCAATCAACTGAAGTGAAGACATATATGTGAAATTAAACAAGCAAAATCTAATCCTTCTGTAGACAACCAATCTTCACATTAGTAAATAAAAGATTAGCTGTTTTATGTGAAATCTTCCCTTCAGATGTCAGAGACAATAAAACTGAGAAATCTGGTTGAGACCGAGTTTGAATCTTTTTTACTACAAGCTCAAAAATGAAGATTTGATTTCTAGTAGGTGGGTAACATTTAACCTCAGATCAAGGTGATCTGAATTCTGTTATTTGAGTAGGTAAGTGGGAAATTGGTGTGTCGTAGCTGAGGTGAACTTATAGGTCTGCAGCAAACCATCAGTAATCTCCATCTATTATGCTACATATAAGGTTGTTCGCCGCCTTTGAAAAAGTGACCTTTAGTGTATGCAGAGGGCTTGTCACCATACTAACACTTGGAAAAATTAATCTGTATTAAGGTTCACTTTGGAAATGAAATGTTTAAAATTACACAGTAGTTCTATGCAAGAGCTTTTAAGTGCAACTTAAGTGGTTTTAGCTCATTTAGTTCCTTGGTGAAGTACATTAAATCAAATTAAAAGCATTTAAATTTTAACTGAATGGCTCTAAAAGTTTAATGTAATTTTATTAATCTGCTTTTAGTAACATTTATCTGAATTTACTTTCACTATTTTCTTGTAGGCAAATGGAGACATTCAGATGAGCTGTAGAAGAGAGTAGCTAGTTCAGTGTAAATTCAAGGATTGTATTTCTTGTGCACTACCATGATTATGTTGACTAGCTCTCTCTGCTAACTTATATTATCCAGTTCAGTCCTCTGGGTCTCAGATCATTCATTTATAAATTAATGATACTGATTTTAACATCTTCAAGAAGGGAATAAGAGCCCTCTGTATGAGAAATGGTAAATAACATCTTTGTGATGGTACTTGGTTAACATCCAAATGGAAATCTAAAATTTGTCTTTGGCTTTGTTCATTAGTGTTAGGATGAGAATGGAGCTGGGGAAAATCAATAATTTTTCAGGAACTTTGCTCATGAATATAGCTATTTTTTAAGTGAAATTGTGACAGAGACAATCAAAATGTAGGTTTAATGTATGTGGAATTCAGGCATCTACATCTACATCTGGCCTAGTTTATTAATGTAACCTTAAAATGTGCTTTGTATTTTTTTAACACAGAATTTTACATGAGGAAAGTATACTCACATTAATCAAGAGGTGGTAAATACTTTTTCCCCCTTAGAGAATTGGACACAAAATGTGAGAGAAACCTTGCTTTGACTGATCAGAACCTAGTAGCATGGACGTTAGCTTACAAAATGGCAGCAGCAGTTTTGGACCTTTCAAAAGACACTACTTTTGCTTCATTGTTCAAGGCTTGATGTAAATCCAGTGACATGGGGTACTTGGGAATAGTAAATGTTGTTATGCACAAACAAGAATGAATGGCTTGGAAATTTCCTCAGAAATTACTCATGTTGGCATTACAGCACGAGGGCTGTATAATGTTGCTATGTGAGCATTCACAGTGATTTTAAGGGCTCCCTCTGGATACACAGCATGATGAGTTCTGGCATGTATTTTTCCTGAACATGGCAACATCTAGCAGTGGGCAGTTGTAGCATCTGATGATTTGAATTGCCAAGTGATGCCTTTACACTCAAATCCATAGTAAACCAACCTTTTCCTCTCCCACCCACAGCCCCATTGAGAAGTGAAACATACTGAGTTGCAAAAAGTATGTCAAATATGCATTTAAATGCCTTGCTTTTCTGACGTTTCATTTGATATGTGCTACATGTGACTTTGAAGCATAATAGCATATTGTCTAACTCCATCAGTTTAGTGCAGTGTTTGATCTCGACTGAACAAATGTATTGTTTCACTGTTAAGCAAAAGACATTTGAATCGGAGACCTGATTTTATACATTTTAAAAAGAAACCAGGATATAGCCATGATATATTTTTTTCTTTTGGATTTACAGAAGTAAGACAAGAAATAAGTATTACTCCCTCAACCCTAAGCTGAATGCTTAAGGGACAGTAGTTTTGGTAGTAATGCTGAGCCCCTTAAAAGCCAGTTATTTTAACTACCCAGTTTGTATAATAAGGTTTTCAAGATTTCTTTTAAGTTTTTCTTTAGTTTGATTTCTAAGTTATCAACAGCTTTGAAAACTGAGATCCTGAAGAAATATACATACTTTAATGACAGTATTGGAAGAGTAACTGTTGACGTGGTGATATTCATGAAACATCTAGATGGTGCTCTTGAAGGGAAAGGACTCACGGCTTCACTTACTAAAATCACGTTCCTGTGGATATAGCAAAGGTGAGGGAAATGAGAGAATTCTAAAAAGCATACTTTACAAATTCTGAAGCACATACTGATTTGTGCCAATAGCCTTTGTTGTCTTCTGGCAAGTCTTCTGAGACACGAGGTTTCAAATCATGAGTCATTTGCTACGGATACAGGTAACTCGTTGAAGTGTAGTTCAAGTACAAATAGATCCAAAATGCTCTCTACTTAGCAATATTTCAGAAAATGCTAGCTAAAACTGGCTCCGTGCAGATCATCAGCTGATATCAACTAGAAGTGAGATCTATTGAGTACCTCCAAAATTAGAATTTTGCCCTAAGATTATTTTTAAAATCAACCTTCCTTTTGCCCCCCCCCCCCTTTTTTTTTTCTTAAATAACTCTCCATTTTGAGATAAGAACTTGGCTGGTATCCATTGTGTATGGGTCCACAGTTAGGTAAGAGCATGAGCAAAATGTAAATTATTTGGTAACGACACAAGATACTACTTCATCACAACTGCTATTTAGTTTTTGCAAAAGAACCTCCCATACTGAATGTTCTTTGAGTTATTTGGGGTAGATTTTTCATGAATAAAATTCTTAGTCATCTTCAGAATCTATGCAATATCTTAAAGAAATAAAGACTTTGCACGTTTCAGTAATTAGTTGGTCTCCTTTTGTATCTTTTTTGATTCCTGCACTGCTTGCTGTGTATGTGAGAAGCTGCTCTTACAGCTGTAGCAGAAGCCTTGAATTAAGGAGTTGAGTGATGCAATCTTTCCTTCTGGAAACCAATGGCAAAGAGTTTTTCTTTGTATTTTCTACTTTAAACTCTGCCAGTCACTTTCTGCATGATCTTGGTGAAAGTCTTATCAGTAGAGTTCATGCTGATAATCTGCACCAGGATCTACCAGGGCAGGAAAGCATTGTGGGCTGCCGCTTTGCAACATTGCATGCAAGTAAATGGTATGTTGGTCAGTCAATGTATTCCTCCTCCTATGTGGTAGGACCCTTCAGGATGCATGAGGTCCTTCACGTTTTATCAAAACGTAGAGAGACTGCCAAATAAAAAGATACGTTTATCTCAGCTCTAGGTCTGTGCCCTGAACCTCTGTTCCTCAGCTGTTCAGTTTGCATGGGTTTCTATCATGAATGGGCTTGGATCAGTAGTTTTGTGGAAGGGAGTACTGGGATGCTGAGCAAATCAGCCCTGAAATTGTTGCAGTGAGCATAAGCCCATGGACAAATCACAGAATTTGGTTGTACCTAGGCAATTATTCATATTTGCATGCCTAACAGTATATGTCAGTAGCACATAAACTGGCAAGTTCCAAAACTTCCCAGAAAGTCTATTGAGATTTTGAGGTCACAAAGTTAACAGTGATACCAACTCCTGGGGCTTTATTGCAAATATCAACTCCTGATGTTATTCTAAAAGCCCGAGCTCGTGAACCTAAATGACTGTATTAAAACAAAACAAAACAAAACAAACAAAAACAAAACAAAACAAAAAAAAAAAACAAAACAAAAAAAAAAACAAAAACAAAAACAAAAAAACAAACATTTGTTCACAGAGGTAATAACTTGTTAGTCTAATTGTTATGGAGCTGGAGTAGGTAAACAATTTTAGTTGCAAAAATTGTTTTCAGTCATGAAGTGCAAGCAGCAGATTTCAAAGCTAAATTCAAGTTAGCGAATATACCTTTGAACTTGCATAGGTATGTGTCTGACAGGAAAGAATAGTTATATGCAGAGTAAAGGCCACGGTGATAAAGCAAAAGAGGAAAGAAGGCTGTCATCTGTGGGAAGGAATGAGTCAACAGAAGGTCTGTAAAACACGGAGACATACTTTATAATGTGCAGTAAAACTATTATTTCTGAATCTCAGTTTTTTGGAATCTCATTAATTTGTTATGTATTCCAGCTATGAGCCAAGGCTTGTTTTTGGAAGGTTGTTGGTGTTTTGTTTCTTTTAATCTCCACAGATAAATGGATGTTTCTTTTAGATTTTAATTGGTTACCCATGTGAGATTGCTCTGGTACAAAGCAGTATGCGTTTAGCTATATTTCATTTCAAATTGTCACGTAAAACTATTTAACAAAACACTATACATCTTATTCTTTTAAAGCAACAGGATTTAAACAGTCATGGTTAGAGTGAAGATGATGCATTCAAGCTGAGGAAAATAGTTTTTCATTCCAATTTAGGTACTGAGGATAGCAAACTCTGATTATGTTCCTTTATAATCCATCTATCCCAGTAGAGTGGAAAGGAAAATCTGGAAAGCACAGACTGTCTTGCACAAATAATTTGAAAAAGGCCTGCAGGACAGCTAGCAAGAATTATTTTGAAGACTGCTGCAACTGAGATGCTTGTTCATTCGGACTTTGCTGCATTTGTTCTTTGGTTAAGCCTCAGGAAAACTTGTAGTGGTCCACTGAACTTGGAGGCTATGCCTTAATACTTAATACTGTAAAGCCATGTGCCTATTATGTACTGAATGTATTAATGTTGCTGTCTTCTATTGCATGGGTACATCACTCTGCATGTTGGAGCGATACAAAGAGCTAGAGCACTGTTAGGGCTTCAGTTTTATTATTATTTTATTTTTTCCAAGTGGTGCAGATGAGAAAAATACTGATGTTAACTAGACTCACAAATCTTTTCAGTGGAGGGAGGAAACAAAAACTAGCTTCATGGCTTCTTATTTGGGTTCTGCTAGCATGATGGTTAGCTCTGGTTGTTGGGTCCAGGCTTTGGCCAGTGGCTTTGGTGTTGGGGTGTGTTTGAGGAATCAACCTGTTCTTTAGTTCCCTCTCAGTCCTGGGGGCAAGTGGAGGGGAAAATGAGATGCTTTCACATTTGGGGTGGAGTGGCAGTATCTTCAGCTATCAGGAGATGTGAAGCTCAGGATCCAAATCAGCACTGTGAAGGAGAGCAGAGCACACTGGTTAGGAGAAGGTGGCTTCCGGAACTGCACAATGGTGTAGAAACCACAGGCCGAGGGAGAGATGCTGTGTGCAACATTGAAAGCCAATGCCTTCTTATACTAGGCTAGCTGGCCTTTAGGTTGCTGTCTGCTAGGCTGTTATGCCATCCAATTGTGGTTTGCTTTTTTTTCCTTTTTTTCCTCTTTCCCTGAGACAGCTTTTACACAAAAGGATGTGTGCTGTATTTAGGCTTTTTCCTATTGCAGGGTCTGTTTTCTGAGCTCACTCTTAAATCAGTGAGCTTATTGAGTGGTATGGCTGTGACATGTGCACAGGGTATTTAATTACTTTATGAGATCCAATTTTATTTTGAAAATGGTGTGTTCCTGCTTAGAAACCTGCATGTGGCTTAGTCTTATTGCTAAGAGGAATATCAAAACCATTCTGTCCCATACTCCTTATGGAATATAAGTGAACTAATATGAACTATGCTTGCTTCCAAGAGGTGAGAATGGAACTGAGAAAGCTGAGGGAATAGATGTTCAAATAGAGATGACTCGAATGTGAATTTTCTTTTCAATGAAAACCTTGGTCTCTTGAAGTTTAAAACTATCTTTGCTTTGAAGTGAGGTATCTATTTATGATGTAACTAGGAATTGTTATTACAGCTAATGAATCTTATTTTAATATTGGGTGGAGTTGTAAAAGCCATTAACTTTTTTTCAAATGACAGAAAATAAACCCTCTTCGTAATATGAAAAGCTAATTACTGCGTTATCAGGAAGAGCTTTAACTAAAAGTATTAAAGGGCTGTGCTCACATAATGAGGGCATTATCAAATGAATTCCCTATGCACAGATTTATAGGGTGATGAATCTTAGCCAGAATTATCTTAAAACTACCACTTAAAGTTTTTACAGTGGGTTAGTTCTGATTTTTATTTTCCATGTCAAGAGAAATATGAAAACAGTTCACTAAGTTTTATTTTTATGCTTTGACCTTAGGAGAAAAACTCACTAAAAAGTTGAGCTAATGGAGAGGGTGCTATTGTCCAATCTACCCATATCCTTTGAAAATAAGCACATGAATAAAGATAATTTCTGACAAAAGTCCTAATTCTTAAATGCTGAAGTTGTGGAGTTTCTCTTTTAAATATGAAGAGGTTGGGTAGGGCTGGGACTGAACTTTTTTTCAGATTGAGGTACATTACGGTTTTATTTTAATGGTATAGGATGGCAGAGACAAATTAATTGCTGTTGTGGTGTAGAAGCATGTAGGGGTTTAAAGAATTACGGAGTTTGTGTTGTGCTGAACTGGAGTGATGAAATACAGACAACAGGACACAGCTGTGGCCACAAATTAGGCCTCTCCAATTTGATGCTGAAAGTATTGCATTATAATTGCTCTTGGAAAGTCTAATGAATAAAAACAGAACTGAAATGGGGAAGCCAGAAGTGTGTGTTGCTGCAAATGCTTATTGGGGCTTCTTTGCTGCAAAAGCAAGGTGAAGTAAGGTCTTTGCTTTCCTAGCTGGGACCAGTGCTCAGGAGCTGGCTGCTCTTCAAGTACTTTCACTGATTTTTACATCTCGCCATTTTCTTAGAGTTAGGGCTCTCAGTCACTCCTTCCTCATACAGCCAGCATGGCTCAGGGGAAGATGAGAGTTGTGGTCCTTTCTGCTTACACCACCTGTGGGTGTGTTAGCCAAATCCCTGATGTGGAATCCATCAAGAGTTAGGTTTATAGGGAGGTGCAGGCTGCCTGCCCTGCCACCACAACCATAACTACACTGATGGGAGCTGCCTCTGTCCTGCCCCCTCACTTGCACTGTGCCTGTGGTGAGTAGTTTCCAAGAACTAACCAGATAACAAGAAAGTTTTCCACTCCTTTCTGCTGCTTACTGTTCTGCCAGTAGGCTTCCCTGAACTGGGTGATGGTGAGTCAAAGTGGCAGAGGGGACAGACTGCAGCAGTACAGCTCTGCAGTTTCATCTGCTGCAGAAACTCATTCTGAATCTGCCTTGTGCGAGTAACAGGTCAGAACGGGTGAGCAGGATGCAAAGTGAGGTCTTGAGATGACTGTTCAAAGCATCCCCTTTACTTAATTTCAGAAGAACACTTGCAAAATTTTTGGTTAGTATTTAGGAGAAAAGGAGCCATGTCCTCAGCTCTATTTAGGTTAATGATGCTACGTAATTCTTGTAAAAGCTAAGGGTTAGTTTCAGTATGTGTAAGACTTGAGTGAAACTTTAAGGACTACCATTCAATATGGTATTTTATCAAAGTTTTAAATGGCTGTTGCTTGCACATTTGCTTCCTAACTTCAGAAGAATGAGTTGAAAGAGGGAACACACTGTGGAGATGAGATATTCCATGACCTGTGCTTCTGTGCATTTGTGCACATGCAGGTATTTAGATACATATATACTGGGTAATACACAACATATTGTCATACAATGTCTAAAAATGACTTCACAGAAGCATAATACTAGTGCAGACTGGGTAAAAGTCTGTCAATCTCAGCCTAGGTATCTTGATACCCTGTTGACTGGCTCACATAACTGGCAGGTAAAACCTTATCACGTTTTTACTGAGACTACATCTGAAAAGAAACTGAATTAAATGCTTAAAAGATTTACATGATCCCCTAGAATTGTCTCATAGGAATTTACTTTTACACCTTTTTTATTTTTCCCTCATTGGGAACGCTTACAAGATGTGATCTCTTCATTTTCCTTTGCTCTCCTTGGCACTTTTACATTGCTTCATACAGTCAAACAACTATATGTTATTGGCCACAATGTTCCAAAAACCAAATACAAACAAATAAATGAAAAACCTATAGGCCCACAGACCTGTGGTTCGAGTTGATTAGCAGACAAGCAATTGCTAAGAGTGTGGATTGTCCAAGAGCCAAGAAAATGAACTGGGACAAATGACTGGTTCACAGAATCACAGAATTTTCTAGGTTGGAAGAGACCTCAAGATCATCAAGTCCAACCTCTGACCTAACACTAACAGTCCCCACTAAACCATATCCCTAAGCTCTACATCTAAACGTCTTTTAAAGACCTCCAGGGATGGTGACTCCACCACTTCCCTGGGCAGCCCGTTCCAGTGTCTAACAACCCTTTCGGTAAAGAAGTTCTTCCTAACATCCAACCTAAAACTCCCCTGGCGCAACTTTAGCCCATTCCCCCTCGTCCTGTCACCAGGCACGTGGGAGAACAGACCAACCCCCACCTTGCTACAGCCTCCCTTGAGGTACCTGTAGAGAGCGATAAGGTCACCCCTGAGCCTCCTTTTCTCCAGGCTGAACAAGCCCAGCTCCCTCAGCCGCTCCTCGTAAGACTTGTTCTCCAGGCCCCTCACCAGCTTCGTAGCCCTTCTCTGGACTCGCTCGAGCACCTCCATGTCCTTCTTGTAGCGAGGGGCCCAAAACTGAACACAGTACTCGAGGTGCGGCCTCACCAGAGCCGAGTACAGGGGGATGATCACCTCCCTGGCCCTGCTGGCCACACTGTTTCTTATGCAGGCCAGGATGCTGTTGGCCTTCTTGGCCACCTGAGCACACTGCTGGCTCATATTCAGCCGACTATCAACCATCACTCCCAGGTCCTTCTCTGCCTGGCAGCTCTCCAACCACTCATCTCCCAGCCTGTAGCTCTGCTTGGGGTTATTGCGCCCCAGGTGCAGGACCTGGCACTAGGCCTTGTTGAACTTCATGCAGTTACCTCGGCCCATCGGTCCAGCCTCTCCAGATCCTCCTGCAGAGCCTTCCTACCCTCGAGCAGATCGACACACGTACCTAACTTGGTGTCATCTGCAAACTTACTGAGGGCGCACTCGATCCCCTCATCCAGATCATCAATGAAGATATTGAAGAGGACCGGCCCCAGCACCGAGCCCTGGGGAACGCCACTAGTGACCGGCCTCCAACTGGATTTGACTCCATTTACCACGACTCTTTGGGCCCGGCTATCCAGCCAGTTTCTAACCCAACAAAGTGTGCGCCAGTCCAAGCCAAGAGCAGCCAGTTTCTTGAGGAAAATGCTGTGGGAAACGGTGTCAAAAGCCTTGCTGAAGTCAAGGTAGACCACATCCACAGCCTTTCCCTCATCCACCCAGCGCGCCACTTTGTCATAGAAGGAGATCAGGTTCGTCAAGCAGGACCTGCCCTTCATAAACCCATGCTGACTGGGCCTGATCGCCTGCTTGCCCTGCAAGTGCTGCGTGATGACTCTCAAGATAATCTGCTCCATGAGCTTCCCTGGCACTGAGGTCAAACTGACAGGCCTGTAGTTTCCCGGGTCAGTCCTCCGGCCCTTCTTGTAGATGGGCGTCACATTTGCTAGCCGCCAGTCAACTGGGACCTCCCCCGACAGCCAGGACTGTTGATAAATGATGGTTAAGCGGCTTGGCCAGCACCTCTGCCAGTTCTCTCAGTACCCTCAGGTGGATCCCATCTGGCCCCATCGACTTGTGCATATCCAAGTGCTGTACCAGGTCACCAACCATTTCTTCATGGATAGTGAGGGCCACATCTCTCTCCCCATCCCCTTCCACCAGTTCAGGGTACTGGGTATCCAGAGAACAATCGGTATTGCCGTTAAAGATTGAGGCGAAGAAGGCATTAAGCACCTCCACCTTTTCCTCATCTCTTGTAACTAAGTTTCCCCCCGCATCCAGTAAAGGATGGAGATTCTCCTTAGTCCTCCTTTTCGTGTTGATGTATTTATAAAAACATTTTTGTTATCTTTAACAGCAGTAGCCAGATTGAGCTCCAGATGAGCTTTGGCTTTTCTAATTTTGTCCCTGCACAGCCTCGCGATATCCTTATAGTCCTCCCTAGTGGCCTGCCCACTTTTCCAAAGATTATAAACCCTCTTTTTTCTTCTAAGATCAAGCCACAATTCTCTGTTCAGCCAGGCTGGTCTTCTTCCCTGCCAGCTCGTCTTTGGGCACGTGGGGACAGACCGTTCCTGCACCATTAAGATTTCCCTCTTGAAGAGCACCCAGCCTTCCTGGACTCCTCTGCCCTTCAGAACCGCCTCCCAAGGGACTCTACCAACCAGTGTCCTCAGCAGCACAAAGTCAGCCCTCCGAAAGTCCAATACAGTGGTTTTACTGGTCCCCTTCCTGGCCTTGCCAAGAATAGAGAACTCCACCATCTCATGGTCACTCTGCCCAAGACAGCTCCTGACAATCACATCCTCCACCAGTCCTTCTCTGTTTGTGAAGAGAAGGTCTAGCGGGGCGCCACCCCTGGTAGGCTCACTAACCAGCTGTGTCAGGAAGCTATCTTCCACGCTCTCCAGAAACCTCCTAGACTGCTTCCTCTGGGCTGTCTTGTGCTTCCAGGATATGTCAGGGAAGTTGAAGTCCCCCACGAGAACCAGTGCTGACGATTTCGCAACTTCTGCCAGCTGCCTGTAGAACTCCTCATCCGTCTCCTCGTCCTGGTTCGGCGGTCTGTAACAGACCCCGACCAGGACGCTAGCCTTGTTGGCCCCGCCGATCCTAAACCAAAGGGACTTGACTTTGTCATGCCCAGCCTCGAGTTCTACAACATCGAAGGCCTTGCTATTGTTCCCCCTGGCACAGCTCCAGCAAACCTTGCTTCAGCCCCATCCCCCTTCTTACCTAGTTTAAAGCCCTCTCAATGAGCCCTGCCAGCTCCTGGCCCAGGATCCGTTTTCCCCTAAAAGATAGGGAACCATCTGCGGCCATCAGGCCGGGTGCCGAGTAAAGTGCCCCATGGTCGAAAAACCCAAGATTTCTGTCTTGGCACCAGCCCCTGAGCCACGTGTTTAACAGGTGGGCTTTTCGTGTCCTCTCTGTACCCCTCCCTGCCACCGTAGGGATGGACGTAAACACCACCTGCACTCCTGCTCCATCCACTAACCGTCCCAGTCCCCTAAAGTCTCGTTTAATAGCCCTCCGGCTTCTCTCTTCAATGTCATCACTACCTGCCTGGACTATCAAAAGAGGGTAATAGTCAGAGGGGCAAACCAGGTTGGGAAGCTTCCTGGCAACGTCCCCGACCCTGGCCCCAGGGAGGCAGCAGACTTCCCTACGGGTAGGGTCAGGCCGACAAATAGGGCCCTCTGTCCCCCTGAGGAGAGAGTCTCCCACAACAATCACCCTTCTGTCTTTTCTTGGTGGAGGCAGTCCTGAGGTGTGGAGTCGACCTCCTCGCCCTAGGCATCCTCCTGGGTACACTTGCTACCTCTTCCTCACCCACCGGTCTCTCAATCTCCAGGGCCTCAAACCTGTTGCGTAAGGGCACCTGGGAAGGTGGGGCCGGAAGGGGAGGGCATCACCTGCAATGTCGAGCAGGGACCTTTTTCCATTCCTCCTCAACTCCCAGATCCCCTCCCTCTGCCTGACGGCGACAGGGCAGGGGGTCCACCCCCATTTGGGGTGTCTCACCCCGGTACCTCTCCTTGAGGCCCTGCAGGGAGTCGCTCCACCAGTCGATCTCCCGCTCACACTCCCATATATCCCTCAACCTCTCCACCTCCTCCTTGAGCTACACCACCATGCGGACCAGGTCATCCACCTGCTCACACACACAGTTTCTCCGCCTCCCGCCGATGGCAGCAACAGGCTCAGACACTCCCTGCATCCGGTGGCCTGAACCGCTGCACTTTTTAACGGGTAGTCGGTCTGGGTGTGTACCGACTTCCTGGAGAGCGCCACCGTGCCTGGTGGAGACCATTATCGCCTCGCTAACGGCTGTCGTTGAGGAGGTGTTACGTACGGGCGGGGGAGAGCCAGCACAAAATGAAAAATACTACCAGCACAAAAATGAAAAATACATTTCTAGGTAGATTAATATAAAACAAACCAGCTAGGGAAACTATTTTTTTCAGGCAAAATAAAAGCATCACCACTATATTCATTTGAGACAAGACAGCACACAGAACATGCTATAGTGAGCAAGCCCTAAGTCTCGTTACCATTTTTATTTACATGCAAAGCTCTTTTTCGTCACTTGAAGAGTCTCTGAGGCAATACACACAAATGTCTGCAGAGCCAATCAAAATGCAAATACTCCAAAACAGCCCAGTGAGCAACAACCACTAGGCTCCTTACTACCTTCTTCCTTCTCTTCAGGCTTTCACTATTTAGCACAGGCGACTATGCAAAACACCATATGCTTTGATTTTAAAGCTCTGAAAGTTTAATCTGTCCTCAACTGAGAAATAACTTGTCATCTGGCTCTTCAGCTCATCCATTCCTGGCAACTGCCTTATTTTCAGCACATATACATGACAGGAAGAGACTGCTGTCCTGTGATAGTTACCTCTTACTGGCCCCAAATAATTTCTGCAGTTTTACACAGTGAATTAATGCATGGCTACTGGTGACACCTGCTTTTGCTTTTAGCCATTTAATTACTCAAGTGGAAATACAGATGTTAAGAGATCGGCACATGACAGGAAACACTGGCCCCTTGCTTTGAAGATACATAACATGACAGCAAGATGAAAAATCTCACAGCTACAAAGGATCCCAGTTTTCTCAGGGTGCAAGATTACGGGGAAAACCATTGAAGGCTTCTTGCATTCTAACAAATCAAGCTGAAGTACTGTTGGAAAACTAAGGAGCTGCCTGTTTTTAAGAGTTCCTTTCATAGATTCAACACTCCATTCTGCTTCGTTAACCAACCTTATTTAAGAAAAAAAAAAATATCTGAAAAGGAAGAACAAGGCAAGGTAGTTTTGCATACCCCCAGCCAAGTTAACCACGATATGCATTGCTGCTTTCCGTTAAGAAAACTCAACCATGCAGTTTCTAACAGCAGCCGAGAGCTACAAAGCCTTGCTGAGTATATTTTCCCATTGCACAGCTATGCATGCGGAGATGTACACATGGCTATGAGCCCGTATGTGGGAAGGAAGGGCTGCAGGTCTCCGCTGCTGGGCTGCACCCCTCAAAATTTCCATTCCCAAATTTGCAAAAATGTATTATTCTTTTATATAGATGAGAAACCTAGGAATGATATGCTTGAAAATAGCTTTCATTTTAGATCAAATGTCAGCTAAAGCATGATTTGACCTGGATCTGCTATTAGTTTTTTACTATTATTATTAACTTACAACACATCTATTAAAAGTCAGAGGCCAAAAGTCATTTGTATTTAAGACACTATTTTTGCTTTTGTACAACGAGGTGATGACAGCTTTAAAACCCACTAAATTATAATCCCTGCTTACTCTAATGTTCTTTCCTTGCTTTTAGTACATAAAAGTTTCACATGATCAACTCTTAGAAAAGAGCAGCAACTGTCAGGAGTTTCACTATGTTCTCTTTAACAAGGACAAAAGCATAGAAACTTTTGCTTACTTATTTATATATCATTAAACAGGACATTAATTCACAGGAAAAATCCAAGCACAATGCTCACCTTTATCCTAGGAAGTACAATTCATCTCTCTCATCTTTGGCAGTCTTTTTGTTTTCTTTCCTTTTCTCTCCTGGAAGTCCTTTATTTCCCTTGATGTGACCCATTTCCTCAAGCCTTCTTCCTCTCTCTCAAAGAAATTACATCCACACATACAGACCATTTTTCCTCAGGTGGAGCTTTTCTACCAACTGCTTTTCTACCAGCTGCACTCTCATTTCAGCCTGACCACATCCTGACACTGTTCAGGGGCTGAGATGCATCAGGGACACTTCACCTCCCCTCAGTCTCTCTGCACTTCTGAAGCTTTTAAAGCACATAGCAGCAAGATCTTCACAGGCAATTTGGGAATTTCAGAAGTGTACACGGATATTTCATTCTTCCTGTATTTTTTTTTTAAATGTCAGATTCAAACAATCTATGCTCTGCAGAAGCCAGTTACTGAAGCTTTCACAAAGGTTAAAAGTTCAAAAGGAAAGCTGGTTTCTTCATTTAGCAGCCTCTTTCAGCTATTCTGATAAAAAGAAGCCAAAGAACTTATGTGTAGATACAGCAGCAAGGGGGATGAGAGGATGGGTTTCAAAGTGCTTAATTCCCATATTCACGACTCTCCCTCTACGAGGTTCTGAGCCTCTTCTGGGCACACCAGCATAAAGACTAAACACGAGCACTGAGAAGAGCCTAGGAGAAAGGCTTTTGCTGCTGTCTTTCTCCCTACACATATAGCAAACAGTCCCCAGAGCACATCTTACCCTGAATCCTTTGGGAAAAAATGTCCCTTATGGCACAAGGCACAACCATGAAAATCATACCTCATTCTCTAGCTTGCAGGCTTATTGTGCCTTTTCGCAAAATCCCCTTCCTACTGACAGATATAAATCAAGCAAGCAAATGTACTCTGAAGCTGCAACTTCACATTGCCACAAAAGGCTTTTTTCCTAATATTGACTTTGCACATTAGCATAAAAGCACCAAGAATAACTCCGAAATCAGTAATGAAGGGACTGATTCATACACCCCAGAAAACAAGCGGTGAACAATGTACACTCAGTGAGATTTCAGCTTTATCCCTTATTAAAATAAAACCATGTGCCTGATCTCTAACCCACTTTGATTTATTAATGTTTATGCTTTTCAAGATTATCAAAGTAATCTGGAACAGAGAATCAGAAGAAAAATCATCAGAAGAAAACAATTTTTCATGAAAGCCTTATATACAAAATATTAGAATAGCTATCAATCTTACTTCCTCTCTCAAAACCATGTATTAATAATTTTAAACGACCAGACGGGAATTCCAGTTTGAAAGTTGCAAAAGTAGACTAACGCAGATAATAATATACTACATCCCAAATGTAACACAGCTTCTGCTACTGTACATAGACATCAGTTGGTCATCTATCAACCCACTGAAATGCCAAATTCATTTGGAAGATATTACAGTACCACAAGAAAGAAGGAACAGTCCTCTGAAAAGGTCAGAGATGACTGATGCCAAGTTGTGCATGCATAAATCCTCACATCAAGGAACGACTGTGTGCCTTATATCGCAATATCTGTTTCAAACACCTTCCCCAGCACAGATTGTTTCATTGGAATGCAAATCTGGATTACAGCCCCAATGCAGAAAGAGGTGCCGTGCTTTCAGTGGCATCCCATCCCAGCAGATGCTTGTTCTACATTCTGAAGAGTGTCAGACTTTCCTCTGGGCATTCAGGAAACTCCTAGCTCTAGCACAACACTCAGGTTGTTGCAAGCCAGGAGGGAACTGCACTGATTGATCAAGAGCATCTGCTGGGGAGAGAGAAACCTTGCACGGTCCCTCCCTTTGCTCAGGGTCTTCTTAGTTCCAGCCCCTCTGCTTGACAGCGAGAGTAGTGAAGCTTACTTACAGCCCTCACTTGGCCACAGCTGGTCCTTGCTTTTATAACCTTAAAGAAAACTCAATGCCCCAGACAACTTTATAGGACCCTGGAACCACTAGACAGCCGAGACAACTTCAACCATTCGCCATTTGCCGAGGCGATCAGCTCCGGGGCAGACGCGTTCTGCAGCGGAGCGGGGGATCGGGCCAGGCAGGGCTAATTTTTCCGGCATCGAGCCTACTCGAGGGAGCCGCCAGGACCCGGCAGCCCTCGTGAGGGAGGCTGACGAGGCGTAGGCGGAGCCAGCAGCGCCCCCTCCCACAGCCGCTCAAAAGCTGCCCCTAGGGAGCGCGAGCGACCAGGAGCGCGGCGACCAGGACGGGCAAACAGGGCGTGGCGAGGCAGTTCGCGCGGCAGTTCGCGCAGGCAGGGCGGAGCGCACTCCCCCGCCCGTACGTAACACCTCCTCAACGACAGCCGTTAGCGAGGCGATAATGGTCTCCACCAGGCACGGTGGCGCTCTCCAGGAAGTCGGTACACACCCAGACCGACTACCCGTTAAAAAGTGCAGCGGTTCAGGCCACCGGATGCAGGGAGTGTCTGAGCCTGTTGCTGCCATCGGCGGGAGGCGGAGAAACTGTGTGTGTGAGCAGGTGGATGACCTGGTCCGCATGGTGGTGTAGCTCAAGGAGGAGGTGGAGAGGTTGAGGGATATATGGGAGTGTGAGCGGGAGATCGACTGGTGGAGCGACTCCCTGCAGGGCCTCAAGGAGAGGTACCGGGGTGAGACACCCCAAATGGGGGTGGACCCCCTGCCCTGTCGCCGTCAGGCAGAGGGAGGGGATCTGGGAGTTGAGGAGGAATGGAAAAAGGTCCCTGCTCGACATTGCAGGTGATGCCCTCCCCTTCCGGCCCCACCTTCCCAGGTGCCCTTACGCAACAGGTTTGAGGCCCTGGAGATTGAGAGACCGGTGGGTGAGGAAGAGGTAGCAAGTGTACCCAGGAGGATGCCTAGGGCGAGGAGGTCGACTCCACACCTCAGGACTGCCTCCACCAAGAAAAGACAGAAGGGTGATTGTTGTGGGAGACTCTCTCCTCAGGGGGACAGAGGGCCCTATTTGTCGGCCTGACCCTACCCGTAGGGAAGTCTGCTGCCTCCCTGGGGCCAGGGTCGGGGACGTTGCCAGGAAGCTTCCCAACCTGGTTTGCCCCTCTGACTATTACCCTCTTTTGATAGTCCAGGCAGGTAGTGATGACATTGAAGAGAGAAGCCGGAGGGCTATTAAACGAGACTTTAGGGGACTGGGACGGTTAGTGGATGGAGCAGGAGTGCAGGTGGTGTTTACGTCCATCCCTACGGTGGCAGGGAGGGGTACAGAGAGGACACGAAAAGCCCACCTGTTAAACACGTGGCTCAGGGGCTGGTGCCAAGACAGAAATCTTGGGTTTTTCGACCATGGGGCACTTTACTCGGCACCCGGCCTGATGGCCGCAGATGGTTCCCTATCTTTTAGGGGAAAACGGATCCTGGGCCAGGAGCTGGCAGGGCTCATTGAGAGGGCTTTAAACTAGGTAAGAAGGGGGATGGGGCTGAAGCAAGGTTTGCTGGAGCTGTGCCAGGGGGAACAATAGCAAGGCCTTCGATGTTGTAGAACTCGAGGCTGGGCATGACAAAGTCAAGTCCCTTTGGTTTAGGATCGGCGGGGCCAACAAGGCTAGCGTCCTGGTCGGGGTCTGTTACAGACCGCCGAACCAGGACGAGGAGACGGATGAGGAGTTCTACAGGCAGCTGGCAGAAGTTGCGAAATCGTCAGCGCTGGTTCTCGTGGGGGACTTCAACTTCCCTGACATATCCTGGAAGCACAAGACAGCCCAGAGGAAGCAGTCTAGGAGGTTTCTGGAGAGCGTGGAAGATAGCTTCCTGACACAGCTGGTTAGTGAGCCTACCAGGGGTGGCGCCCCGCTAGACCTTCTCTTCACAAACAGAGAAGGACTGGTGGAGGATGTGATTGTCAGGAGCTGTCTTGGGCAGAGTGACCATGAGATGGTGGAGTTCTCTATTCTTGGCAAGGCCAGGAAGGGGACCAGTAAAACCACTGTATTGGACTTTCGGAGGGCTGACTTTGTGCTGCTGAGGACACTGGTTGGTAGAGTCCCTTGGGAGGCGGTTCTGAAGGGCAGAGGAGTCCAGGAAGGCTGGGTGCTCTTCAAGAGGGAAATCTTAATGGTGCAGGAACGGTCTGTCCCCACGTGCCCAAAGACGAGCTGGCAGGGAAGAAGACCAGCCTGGCTGAACAGAGAATTGTGGCTTGATCTTAGAAGAAAAAAGAGGGTTTATAATCTTTGGAAAAGTGGGCAGGCCACTAGGGAGGACTATAAGGATATCGCGAGGCTGTGCAGGGACAAAATTAGAAAAGCCAAAGCTCATCTGGAGCTCAATCTGGCTACTGCTGTTAAAGATAACAAAAATGTTTTTATAAATACATCAACACGAAAAGGAGGACTAAGGAGAATCTCCATCCTTTACTGGATGCGGGGGGAAACTTAGTTACAAGAGATGAGGAAAAGGTGGAGGTGCTTAATGCCTTCTTCGCCTCAATCTTTAACGGCAATACCGATTGTTCTCTGGATACCCAGTACCCTGAACTGGTGGAAGGGGATGGGGAGAGAGATGTGGCCCTCACTATCCATGAAGAAATGGTTGGTGACCTGGTACAGCACTTGGATATGCACAAGTCGATGGGGCCAGATGGGATCCACCTGAGGGTACTGAGAGAACTGGCAGAGGTGCTGGCCAAGCCGCTTAACCATCATTTATCAACAGTCCTGGCTGTCGGGGGAGGTCCCAGTTGACTGGCGGCTAGCAAATGTGACGCCCATCTACAAGAAGGGCCGGAGGACTGACCCGGGAAACTACAGGCCTGTCAGTTTGACCTCAGTGCCAGGGAAGCTCATGGAGCAGATTATCTTGAGAGTCATCACGCAGCACTTGCAGGGCAAGCAGGCGATCAGGCCCAGTCAGCATGGGTTTATGAAGGGCAGGTCCTGCTTGACGAACCTGATCTCCTTCTATGACAAAGTGGCGCGCTGGGTGGATGAGGGAAAGGCTGTGGATGTGGTCTACCTTGACTTCAGCAAGGCTTTTGACACCGTTTCCCACAGCATTTTCCTCAAGAAACTGGCTGCTCTTGGCTTGGACTGGCGCACACTTTGTTGGGTTAGAAACTGGCTGGATAGCCGGGCCCAAAGAGTCGTGGTAAATGGAGTCAAATCCAGTTGGAGGCCGGTCACTAGTGGCGTTCCCCAGGGCTCGGTGCTGGGGCCGGTCCTCTTCAATATCTTCATTGATGATCTGGATGAGGGGATCGAGTGCGCCCTCAGTAAGTTTGCAGATGACACCAAGTTAGGTACGTGTGTCGATCTGCTCGAGGGTAGGAAGGCTCTGCAGGAGGATCTGGAGAGGCTGGACCGATGGGCCGAGGTAACTGCATGAAGTTCAACAAGGCCTAGTGCCAGGTCCTGCACCTGGGGCGCAATAACCCCAAGCAGAGCTACAGGCTGGGAGATGAGTGGTTGGAGAGCTGCCAGGCAGAGAAGGACCTGGGAGTGATGGTTGATAGTCGGCTGAATATGAGCCAGCAGTGTGCTCAGGTGGCCAAGAAGGCCAACAGCATCCTGGCCTGTATAAGAAACAGTGTGGCCAGCAGGGCCAGGGAGGTGATCATCCCCCTGTACTCGGCTCTGGTGAGGCCGCACCTCGAGTACTGTGTTCAGTTTTGGGCCCCTCGCTACAAGAAGGACATGGAGGTGCTCGAGCGAGTCCAGAGAAGGGCTACGAAGCTGGTGAGGGGCCTGGAGAACAAGTCTTACGAGGAGCGGCTGAGGGAGCTGGGCTTGTTCAGCCTGGAGAAAAGGAGGCTCAGGGGTGACCTTATCGCTCTCTACAGGTACCTCAAGGGAGGCTGTAGCGAGGTGGGGGTTGGTCTGTTCTCCCACGTGCCTGGTGACAGGACGAGGGGGAATGGGCTAAAGTTGCGCCAGGGGAGTTTTAGGTTGGATGTTAGGAAGAACTTCTTTACCGAAAGGGTTGTTAGACACTGGAACGGGCTGCCCAGGGAAGTGGTGGAGTCACCATCCCTGGAGGTCTTTAAAAGACGTTTAGATGTAGAGCTTAGGGATATGGTTTAGTGGGGACTGTTAGTGTTAGGTCAGAGGTTGGACTTGATGATCTTGAGGTCTCTTCCAACCTAGAAAATTCTGTGATTCTGTGAAACTTTTTAATTTAGCAGAGTGAGAATTCAAAGGCATTGGCCAATAAATACAGCCACAAAATGGTTTACCCTTTTTGTCCCAGCACAAAAGTTGGTATTCTTGTGAGAAGCCTGGTGTGAAGGGTAACTGCAGCAATGTGCTCTGAGATGCTGAGAAGCACAGATTGCATCTTCAGAGTCTGTCAGAAACATCCTTCACTTCTACACCTTTTAAAAATTATTTATTATTACTTATTTGTATGACAGGTGTCATATTCAAATTGAGTATAGTACCAAGAAATAGTGTTGTAAGCCGGTCTGTTCTCAGGACCTTGAGGGCTGGGGAGGTTAAAATGCAGAAAGAACCATATGAGTAGTCAGTCCAAACACATGAATAAATAAGGCAGCTGCCTCTTCTGGGTAATCTGTCAGTCTGATTTAGATATACACCACTGTAGCCTCCAAATGCCTCACAACTTCTCTGAGGAAGTGTAGTGCCCCATTTTATAGTTGTGGATTGGAGGCACAGAGGGCCAAAGGGCAAGTACGTGGCCACACACAAAGCCTTTGAATAAAAGACGATTAAACACAAGTGTTCTCGGTCCCAAGTTTAACATCCTACTTTTTGAAGCAGCCTTTCTGTTCATTTTTAACAGTATAATTAGCTACATGTGGTAGGGAGTTCTTTTCCCCACAGCACTGATTAAAGAGAATAAACTTGGTAGATGTAAGATCTGTTTGCAGTTTTTTTTTTTCTTTTTTTTTCCCCACTTTATTATTTGTCTCTGGTGTTTCTTGTACTGGCTGCTAATGAATTGGCAAGATTAAGTTCTCTCAGTGACACTAAGGTCGAATAACAATCTGTTTTTTGTGTCTCGGGGGTTTTATTTTGCAAATGCAAAAATATGGTTTTCTCCCTTGTTTGAATGGGAGTGTTAGACTTTGTCCTGGACACTTATGCAGCATATTGGCTCTTTGGGTATACTGCTCCTTCAGAATTCCCTTCAGGTCAGACCTGCCTCATGTGGAGTTTGTCGTCATTTCTTTCTAGTCCTAGTCAAAGCTGTTGGGACAGTGGGTGAGACCAGCAAGATAAGAGATGAACTCTGAAATCCACCTAATTCTTTGCTGATGTTACAACTCAAGAAGAGAGCTTCTGAAGATGTGGCTGGTAGGAACCTGCTCCAGAGTTTGGAGAGCAGCACATGTGAAAAGGGAACTTGGAAAACTTATTTTCCTTCATATTCCCATGTACACAATCTGTTTAAGTTTTGCATGGCCAGATCGGGGGAGGCAACTGGGAATTGCATGCTGTGAAGAACGTGTCTTGGAGCCCTACATACCAGGGTAATCTTCCAAGCAAAGTAGAAGGAAGTTGCATTAACTCACAGCAGAGTAAAGTCCCATGTTGGGAATATCATACTCATACAATAGGAGTACTATGAAGAACTCATATGATAGGAAGATATGAATGGGACTCAACTCCTGGTCTTCAGAGATGCAGAGTCCATCCACACAGCTGGACTTCTGGTAGGCCATGGCCACAGTTCTGTGGACACAGCATCAAGACGGCACAGCCACTAATGTGGAACATTATTGTGCTGTAGGGAAGCATGGATGGGGGATGATGACTTGGAGCACTCTTCTAGTAGAGGTGGGCACTGCCACTTTTTGGAAATGCTTATGCTTTCAATGCGAATGTGAGTATCACATAATGTAGCATAAAATGAGAGTAGGTAGAGTTCTGTGTTTACTGTTGTCACTGTGCTGCCAAACCCATAAAAGCCAAGTTTTGACCTTCAAAATAGAGCAAAAAGTATTGTACTGAAGGGAGAAATAGGAGCTCATTCTGTTTTTAAAGTGATTAATAACAGTCACATTTATTACTTGAACATTAGAGATCTATTGATGTTACATTACTATTGCAAGCAGGTAAAAAAAAATGTGCCAGGGTTACTGTTTTGTGCTTTCTTTTAGTGTTGGTATTTTCACACAAAGGGCTTTTCAGCCAGGTGTTAACCCTATAGGAAGTTCAAAATTGTCAACTTCAGTTGGCAACTCTATTTGAAAACACTTCTGTGTCAAATTGAATTAGACAGTTAAGTGAACAGTGATTTGCTACCCCTCAACCCTAATAAGTGCAGTGGCAAAATTTAATTTGGGAACACTGAAGTCTGAAAGCAAGAATGATAAAACAGTGGTTATGCTCACAGGGGAGTTAGTGAAGGGATGTTACTTATTTGTGAAAATTATGAACTCCAGCAATCAGCAGAGCACTATAAATGTACTTGGATTTTATCCAAATACGTTAATCTTTTAATATATATTACAATTATAAAGGAGCTCATTGAGTTAATGAAACATACTGTAATGAGCTTGTAATTGCATATTTTTACATCCTTTTCTGCTGCTGAATTGAATCTCAACTATGCTCCATGAACTGTGCACAGGTGAAATAAATCTGTTTTTCAGGCTCAGGGTGTTTCCATGACAGTTTAAGATAAGCAGGTTATTCCTGCTCTCCTCTTTGCCCCTACCCATTCTTTATGGAGGTCCTCCTGATGCTCAGGTGAGTGAGTGTTGAATGTGTCTTTGTTTTGTTGGGGTTAGTTTTGAGCACTCCATCTTTCTGAACCAGCCTGCTGGTCAAGTACCAAATGCCTGTCCTGTAGCTGGCATTTGTAAGTTCTTAGCAGGTAATATACTTGGTAATAGCTCCAGGATGGAATTGAGAGTATTAATATATTTGAGGCACTCTATTTGTTGTTAAGATAATACAGAACAGCATCACACAGCAAGTGGTGGTTCATTTTGAATGGATGTTTTGATAGAAGTCAATTGATTTGCAGCAGCAGTCAGTGACAACTGATGTTCTGGCTCCTGAGAAGGAAACTGCCATGAGTTATTTTGCAGAATAATGTGGCTGGCACAGTGTGCAGCCAGTGCTGGTCATGTCATCTCTATGCATGTGTTGTGGGAAGGTTAAGCACTCAGTCTGTAGATTAGACAATTTGGAAGCAGCGAGTGTTTTGGTCGTTCTTGGCATAGCTGTGCATGTTCCCAGAGACGCAGGAGCTTCATCCAGAGCTTGGAGACAGAAACACAGCTGTCTCATCATCAGCTTTTGATAGTGAGCATTAGCCGAAGCCATTTGGGGAGTCTTAGAGAACCTTTGTAATTATAGTTACTTATGAGATAGAAGTCAGATACCTAGCAAAGCAGATCATATATCCTACAAATGTGGCTTTTTAATTAATGATGGCTTCTTACCTGAGCAATGAAGTAAATTGGCTAATATTTTTAATGAGTTAGGTTCAAGACAGTGATACTGACTGTAAAATTATTGCCACTTTTGTCAGATAGTTACACAGAGGACTGATTAACAGCTGCCTTTGGTTTAAATGCAGTGGCTGAATAGGTGCCCCCCCCCCCCCCCCCCCTTTTTTTTTTTATCATGGGCTGGCATGTTAGCATAAATTAGATTCAGTGGGCTTTTAAGTTCATATGTGGGTTTTAATCTGGGAGTGAACACATCACATGTTCTGCTGTCCCCGTGAGAAAGGAGAGACAGTAAGCTTCTCAACTGTTGTCCACTGCTTAAATAGCTTGAATCTCTAGAGCTCACGACTGAAATCAGTTGATGGATGACGTTTGCATCATTCCTTCCTCCTTCCCTGTGCCATGTGGGTTTTAGTGTGGAAAACAATGCACAGTAAAACTATGGGGTGACCACAGACTATATTGAGTGCTTGAATGTGATGTATTGGACTGTAACACAAAAGCAATTTACAGTAGTTTTCCTGTCAGAAATAGTTTCATCTTGATCTTTAAGATCTTAGTTCAAGTTACAGAAGACTGGGATTATTTGAATGAGTGCTCTCGAATTGCCGGCTGGTAAGAGTTACAGAGATTCTTGTTCCGAAGTTAAAACTGACAGCCATTTTTATTATATTTAGATAGCATTGCTATGACATAGAAGGCAGCCTGCTAAAAGAGCTGCCCTTTTTGCTCATTGTACACACATCTGAGTGCAGAAAAGGCATAACATTTGAGCACAGATGGGCAGGCTAGGACTTTGAGTGCTTGGGGTCATTACATCAGTGTACTGAATAGAATCACAGAAAGGTTGAGGCTGGAAAGGGCTAAAGGAAGTCATCTTGGCCAATCATCCTGCTCAAGCAGGGACACTACTACTTGTGGTTTTGTAATGGACAGATGAGCAAGGGATAGTCCCCCTGTTAAAACATTCAGATCTCCTGTTACCAAATGTCACGCTTAATGCAGTTCACCAAGATGCACACAGGGTTCATCACCCCTGGAAGTGTACTGGGTGAGCAGAGTGCTGGCACGGCTGTTACCTTGTAGTCATGTTACTTCTGAATGGCCTCTAGCTTCCCAACAAATCACAATCTGCATTCTGCTTGGATGAACCTGGAGCTTGCCCTGTAATTGTTTTGGGATGTGACTGTGTTGATGTTTCCTTCCTTAGCATCTCTGTATTCCTATTTCCAAAGTGGGCTTGCTAATGTTCATTAAAATGCCAGAACAGTCTCAACAACAAATATCTGTTGGAGATGGTCTTTTTAATGCAGAATAGTTCAAGTTAATCCACGAGTTTTAGGTATAGCAAGGTCTTCAATATTTTTGTTGTTGTTGTTGTTTTTTTTTTTCTTTTTTTTCCTGGGTGGCCCTAACTTTACTTCCCATGTGCAATTTCATTGTTCTGCTAAATGTCCTTCGGAGTGCAGGCAATGGAAAGTCTGTAAGTGTTAGGGGCAAGTTGTTCTTTGCAAATATGTGTGTTAATAGCAGAGAGCAAGGCGTCTTGCTAGACAGGGATAGAATTAGGAATTGTATAACACCGCAGGAACATATGGACTTTTGTGTGTGTGTGTGTGTGTGTGTGTGTGTGTGTGTGTCTGTTAGCTGTTTTGATGCATTTATTTCAGTAGGTATGAAAGAAACAGCACTGGTAGGAACACCTGTGTAGACAGAACTACTTCCTGCTGAAAGATTGACAAATGTGTTTTTTCTTTTTCTTTTTGTCATCTTTGAAGTGCAGTGTCATTGCCCTAAGCAGAAGGCTGGATTCTTAAACTTGTTACCTTATCAGACTCATAATGATAAATGGTATTTTGCTTGCTGCTTCTCTTATTTCTTGTGAGCATGATAATAAGCATCTGGCTCGGTTCACTTACTGTGGAGTATCAGTGTGCATCTCTTTTCCACTCTACTCTTCTTTGCAGAATGATTTCTTTAGAAAATAATTGTTTGTTTCAGCCTTTGACATCCTGTCTGTATACTGTCAGCTAACTTGGTTATTTCCTTTAGTATTCATACATTTGTCCTCTCTTCCTCCACTTGACTGCTAACTTCCTGACTATACCAGTAGTTCTTCCATATGTCATAAGCATCAATAAGGTTTAAAAAAAGCACACACACTTTTTTTATATGCTACTTCTTGATCTTGCTTCTAGCATGGTTTAGAATTTCTCCCAGCCTTGAGCTTATCTTGTATCTGCTGCTTTCTTTGGGATATAGCTAGTCATTGCTGTCTAGATTCAGTCTGCTGAAAAGAGGCAATCAAGTGTCATCATCCTGACTGAAGATGCTCTTTTGCGTGCTCTTTCTAACCCTCTGATTTATCAAAATGCCAGGAAAATCCCAAATGCCATAGCCAGATTGTGTTGTTGATAGAAAGGAAGACTGTGACTTTTTGTTCTTTCTTTACTCTTAGTTGAATCCAATTCAAAACTGATTTCCTGGGTCACAGAACTCTTGATGAACTTTCTCTCTCGAACCTCTTTGATACATTTTCAGCCAACCTGTAATAAACTTATTCTATTTCCAATTACAATGAACTCCTTTGGAGTGTTGTTGTGGTTTAACCCGGCTGGCAGCTAAACACCACACAGCCGTTCGCTTACCCTCCCCCCTCCCTCTCTGGGATGGGGGAGAGAAATGGGAAAGTGAAGCTGGTGGGTTGAGATAAAGACAGTTTATTAAGATAGAAAGTAGTAATAATAGTAATATGTACAAAACAAGTGATGCACAATACAATTGCTCACCACCTGCTGACCGATGCCCAGCCTGACCCCGAGCAGCTGGCCCCCCACCCTGGCTAGCCACCCCTATGTATTATTTAGCATGACATCAGATGGTATGGAATGCCCCTTTGGCCAGTTTGGGTCAGGTGTCCTGGGTCTGTCCCCTCTCAGCTCTTGCTGCACCCCTAGCCTGCCTGCTGGCAGGATGGAGTGAGAAGCTGAAAAGTCCTTGGCTTAGTGTAAGCATTGCTCTGCAGCAATTAAAACATCAGCATGTTATCAGCACTCTTCTCATCCTAATCCAAAACATAGCACCCTACCAGCTACTAGGAGGAAAAATAACTCTGTCCTAACTGAAACCAGGGCAAGTGTTCTTAGGTGAAACATTGAGAAGTCCACAAAAAGTTGTACCTGTTCTTTGGAGTCATTATATTTACTTTGCTTTATTTTAGTTAATTTCATGGTACCAACTCCTTTTTTTCTTTTTCTCCATAGCTTTCTTATTGCTGAAACTTTTTTTTTTTTTTTTTTTTTTTTTTCCTACCTGTAAGAGCAGCAGCACTGGGTGGAATTGAGATTTAATCTTTTCCCCCATTGCTTTTATTTCTCAGGTTATGTGAGACTACATTGAGAGGTAGGAAAAGAAAATTTTGTTCAGATGGAATTCTAGATTTTTTTATTGTTGTTGCTTGCTTCAGTTTATAACCATCTGTAGTTAGAGCCCAACTCCAAACTAAGCAGCAAGCCCTGATAAACTGTGAAAAGTTTAGGTTAATTCTAACACTTTATGCAGGTTAGTATTTGGTTTTGTTTGCTTAATACCTGCTCTGATTTTATATGCTAGATAGGTTCTCAACAAGTTTGAAAAATCAAACTTATTGTGAAGCTAAATGTAACTTCTTTGACTGTCATGTTGTAACTGTTTTTTCCCCTTGGAATAGTTTTTAATATTGGAGTGGTTTGGTACTTTCCTGATCTCTAGATTGAAGAGTTTAGATATTAATATCTTCAGTAAATAGTATCTTTAGCTGACTGGATGGTGTATGAGTGTTAATTAAATTGCTAGAATAGTTCATATTCCTTGAATAATCACAACCAAGTTTTTAGTTCTTCTCAATTTCCTAAATTATAGGCATGTAACTCAGATTTCCTTAGTAGAAGGAGCATGGTATTCCAAGAAGCAGGGGGGTTCAAATTAAATAAGTACCCACATTTTTCTAATATGCTTCAATATGTGCTCTAGAAGCAAAACCAGACAGCCTGTTTGCCTGTATTCCAAGTAGAATCACAGAATGACTTGGGTTGGAAGGGAACATAAAGACCATTCAGTTTCAACTCCCCCAGCCATGGGCAGGGATGCTGCCCACTAGACCAGGTTGCTCAAAGTCTGATCCAACCTGGCCTTGAACACCTCCAGGGATGGGGCATCCATAGCTTCTCTGGACAACCTGTGCCAGTACCTCATCACCCTTCAGAGTAAAGAATTTTGTCCTAATGTGTAGTCTAAATTTACACTTGTTTACAACCATTCTCCCTTGTCTCATAACTACACTCCCTGATGAAAAGTCTCTCCCCATCTTTCCTGTTGGCCTCCTTTAAGTACTGGAAAGTTGCTGAAAGGTCTCCCTGGAGCTTTTTTTTTCCCTAGGTAGAGCAGCCCCAACTCCCTCATCCTGTCTTCATAGGAGGGGTACTCCAGCCCCTGATCATCTGTATGACCTGCCGCTGGTTGTGCTCCAGCATGCCCATGTCCTTATGTTGGGGACCCCAGAGCTGAACCCAGTACACCAGGTGGGGTCTCACAGGAGTGGAGTAGAAGGGGAGAATCATCTCCCTCAACTGCTAGCCACGCTTCTAATGCAGTCCAGGATACGGATGGCTTTCTGGGCTGAATATAGCTCATAGCTCCTGTAGAGCTTTCTTTTCCACTTGTAGCACAGCATCTGGAGATTTTTTTTGATGTGGGTCTGCTGGGCTTTTGTGACTTCTCTCTAGTTTGAGGTGGATAATGCTGAGCCTGTAACAAAGACAAGAAGACAGCATGAAAGCTTTTTTATGTATATGAAGTGCACATCCAGCCCCCTGGCTCCCGTGCCTTGTTTTCATTCCTTGCAGAGAAGGCAGAGTGTATTTACAGCTTCTTAGGCTCGGCTGCTCAGTCATGCAGGCTAGCTCCAAAAATAACTCTCTTGGGGGTATTAATCTAGCGTTGGATTACCTTTCTAAAATGGTTAATCAGACGTTAATCAGACGTGGTCCCCAGGGGACCTTTCAAAAGAGCTTGCCACTTGGTTCTTGTTGGCTGGGGCCACCGGAGCACAGTGGAGGAGGCTGACGAGGTCTGACAGGACATGGTTATGTAAGGGCCTGAGAGGAGCGCAAGCGCTGGGTTTCTTTGCAGTGGGTTTGGACACAGCTGGGCAGGATTCGGCCATCAGCCGCCTTTGTGGAGCTGCCTCACGGCACGGACGGAGCCTGCCTGCTGGTGGGGAGGGCAGGCCTCAGGTCACCCCTACAGATGCTGCCTTTTATCTGAGAGGAGAAACATGCTTCGTTTTTTTACATTCCTGAATGCATGTGGTGTTCCTCTAGTTGTTTTTAAATCATCCACTTCCCTATTTCTGCTGTTCATCAAGTGACCTGGCTCTGTGTTTCAATGTCGCATTTCTTCTTTTCTGTAAAAGAAGAAATGAGCTGTTTTAGGCTGCTATTTTCACACATGGCTAAAACTTCTAATCACGTAACTCCTTGTAGCCTTCATTTTTTCTGATGTCTATAGAGTAAGAATACAGATTATTTCTTTGGAGACGTACTCTGATAGCTGTAAGTATTAAAGCACTCAGATCCTTGTATGGGATGTGCTAGGGAAATGGCAAAGCAAGTTTAAGACAAAGCATGTTCTTCTGAGAAAGCTAATTTCATACTCGAATAAAATCCTGGTCTCCACATGCAAGGCATAGATAGATGGGGAAAGGTAAATAAGTATTATTGACATGTGTACTGAATTAATCCTTCAGACCCAGGTAAGTAAATTGAGAGCTGGCATGTGTGTGCTAATGCATTTTTTGCATTAAATTGAACATACCTTGATTTCCAACTTGAGTGTTTATTACTTTGACTTAGTAAACAACTGGAAGCACTGCAGAGTGTAGTTGAGATGCAGGAATATACTGTATATGATAATAATAACTTGCAGAATTTGCACTTTAATGGGCTAATCTGTCATCGTTCTGAAAAATATATTTGTGTAAGAAGGCATGCTAAAGCAGTAAGGATCTTTTGGTTGTGGTGGTATTTTTTTTTCTCCTTCATATTATAAAAGTGTGCTGCTGAGTGTGGATGTTGCTTAAACCTCTTCCAGGTTACAGCTGCATGCATGCACTAGGGTGAATGACAGGTGCCCTCTTTTCCCTCAGACCTCTCCTCTACCTCATACAGTTGTACACACACATGCATTGTATTGCTTTTGGGTTTTAACTTGAAGATAAATGTTGTAAAAATGAGCAAAGTTGTTACATGCCAGTGCTTCTCAGATCCCACTAGGAGAGAGAAGGGAATTGTATTCAAGAAAAATACGTAACTAACCCTTCAGTGATGTCCTTGTCCTTTTGCTGTTTGATTGCTGCTGGCATAACAAAAAGCAGTTGAACTTGGTTCTAGTTCTTCATTCATGTCATGTGAATTGATTCCAGTTTAGTAAAAAAAAAAAAAATCTCACCAGGGACTGTGCCTTCCTTTTTGTATTGGGCAGTGCCTAACACAGTGTACCAGTGGAATAAATAGTAGGTAATTCATAATTTTCTGCACTGTAGGTTGCAGAATTTTCTTTGCAGTCATAATTTTATGATGACAAATGAACATCTATTTTGACTTAAAAAAAATGTTTCTGACATTGACACATAGGTAGAACAAAACCACATTATCTTTCAGATTCTGCGTGGAAATCATAAGACTAATAGCTAGGAAAGAAGTCTGAGCACATGTGACTAGGATGTCCACCAAGAAACAGAAAGGAAAGAAGTTTGTAGTGACAATTCTATATATGCTTTTCAGCATTCAGAGTGCACAGATGCTTCTGAGTTGGCCTTCTCCTAGTGGGAGAAATTGAACTACATCCATTTGTATTGGTTAAAGATCTATCACTTTGCTTTGTCTTTTGTAACTGTATAAGCATGCATATATTAATTATAATTATGTAGGAGATCTTTAGTGCTAGCCTGCATTAAAAACTAGACACACTGAAATTGCCTTCCGAACGTTGTGACAGAGTTCTCTTGCACCATGCATTTGCATTCTAAAGAATGCAAATGATCATTTTCCATAGCTGAATGTGATTAACTTAGTCTGCTTTTCTCGACTGTTGTTTCTTAAACCATTTGCCTCCTTTCTGTGTGACTCGTTAAGATGGATCATAACTCACTAGAGGAAAATGAGGGCTAGTGTCCACGTTTGTGAGTGTGGAAGTTTTCTGCAAATTTGTTACTGTGTGATGTTGTTCTGCTTTCACAGTCATGGCTACTGGTTGTGAATCAAAGCATTTCTTCCAGCATTCACAGCAAGCTTTATGTTAGCTAACCCCCTAGGGGGGATGTCCACTGTCGTTCCTGCCAGGGAACCTTGTGTTTTCCAGAGCACGCAGGGAGAGGTGTCTCAGGTACCAGGGCAGCCAGCTCAGCTTAAGCATTGCAGACAGTTTAACACCAAACCACCAGACTGAAACTACCAAGGACCTTTCTGCTGTGGAGTTGAGAAATGCCATCATTGTAAGCGTGTCAGCAAAAAGGCGCGAAGGTCTCAGTTTCATTTTACTGTTGAGGTGGATTAACAGCTCAGTGCTGCCAACAGCTCTTGCTTCTTCCCTGCCAAGCTGGGCCACCTCTGGGAAGCTGTTTGACCGGAAAACACAGCAAAAAGACAAACAAAATTATTATTATTATTATTTTGCTAGTTAGGATGAACTGAGTCTGCATGCTACACAGCCAGGGGAGCACTCACAAAAGATGCAAACAGTGGGAGCAAGGGATGTTAGGTGAGAGGTGATGGGGGCTTTGTATTATTTGGGCTCTAATGGGGAAGCTGCAGTCAGCAGCTGACCATTTTTAATCACCAGCAAGCCAGTCACTTGCTTTAATTGTGTTTAATCCTGGTCCCTTTAATATCTAGCAGGAGCTTCTGTGCATGTACCAATGCAGACAATGTCACTGCATTTCTTAATCAGGTTGTTCTGCCTTTCAAGGCATTTACTGCAATACAGTCTTTTTTAGAGACCATCCATTGTCTTATTTATTGCCTTGCACTTTGATTTATTGCCTTGCACTTTCCTCTGTGATGATGTGTGATGTTGTCAGCATCAGAGCTGCCATTGTTGGAAATTGCTGCAGTGTTGAAGTTCATAATTTTTTTTTTGTATGCGTTGAGAGCTCCACATAGAATGTAGCAGGGCTGGAGGTTGAGAAGGGCTGGGCCTTTTCAGACTAGACCAGAAGACTCATGTTGGGGGTTAGTTAGAGCCATATGCATAAAGGCTGGGCCAGCTTGTAAGCAGTAGAAGATGAAGGTACAAAATTTCTAGATGAAAGCATGGTTTCATGGTTTTGCTCAGGCTGCTCCAAATTCATGTTTCTGCTGTAGTTGGAGAAGAGTCCGTGGTTAGTCTGGGTTAAGATGAAGCAGCAGTGGAAGGTGGTTAGAGACTTTTTTTGTTTCATTTCCTGTACTTGTTTGTGGCTTTTGGATGTCTGTCTGGTATGTTCTGTCAACTCATCCCTTGCCTTAGCTCTTCCAAAGGGTGTACGTACGAGAATGTGTCCATGCTTTCACCACTTCCTTTTCTTTTCTTCTAAGAAGAAGGGGGCTGCACCTCTGGGGATTTCTGCAGTTTTTCATTTTGCCTTATGTGGTAGTGCTCTGTTAGGTCTCGGCAGAAGACATGGGAAAAGCCACAATGTAAATGGAGGGCTAGGCAAAGCAAGTGAGCATGTTGCTGTCTGCACAAGGTGCTGTGCCTGACAATTGCAAAGCTTTGCTAATTCAGTGACAGTCCTGCTGCTGAGCTGAGAGAGGGGTGAGGAAGGTTTGCTTGTAAGCTCAGAGATGCACTGCACCTCTCTGCAAAATATATGTTGTAGTTGCAAGGTTACAAACTTCAGTGAGCCAAAAACAGACAGAACTTAAATTCTGCAAAGACTGAGGATTTGCCTGTTCTGCTTTCCTTTTCTTCTCCAAAATTCGCAGCCTGTGCTGTTTGACATGCGATCCTGTTGACATTCATGTTCTTGCAGAACTGTGAATGTTTTATATAGCTGTATGGTATCATTATTGATGTATATTGTATCCTTGTGTATTCTTGTCTGAGATTTACCATAAAGAGGTATTTATATATGGTATCTTTGATTTAGTTAGGTGAGGATGTGTGTATATATGTATATGTGGAAACTGCTGTGTTCTGCCTTCTTCCTGACATCCTGGTTGCTATAGTGCAGTGATCTATTTGTGAACACTCAGAAGATCACTGCTATAGTTAAAAGAAACAGTGTTTCCTGGCCTTAACTTCCTGGGCAATCTCTTCTTCTGGAGCGCGAGCTGTAACCGATGCCATCACGTTCCCTGGGACTTGAGGAGTGACACTGTAATAGGAGCTTCCTCTAGTTTGTTGCTTTACCCCAGTAACATATTTAATAATATTTAAAAATAGTTTGTCTATTTAAATCTAATGCATGCCTATTATTCACTGTACATTTCAGTGATTCAGTCATCTTTTGAACAGGCTGTCTGGCTGTGCAGTGTGTTGTGGCATTGTCCTCTGTTTGCTTTTGTAATGTGTGTGATTCTTATGCTCTTGCACATCCATATACACAGATGTTTTCATGCACCTGCCCAGCCAGGCAAAATGTAGGAAATGAAGCAGCAGTGGTAGAGTTCTGTCTGAACTGCTGTCTTTTTTTTTTTTTTTTTTTCCCTGCAGGTGTGAATGAGAGAGGCTCTCTGCAGTATTTAGTGTCCAGTTGTACTGACTCCGAAGAACAGCAGCATCGCAATGCCCCCTCCTGCTGATATAGTGAAGGTGGCGATCGAATGGCCAGGTGCCTTCCCCAAGTTGATGGAAATTGATCAAGTAAGTGCCTCCTATGTACATCTATAGAGAGAGATGGGACATGTACATATGTGTATATATATACACGTGTACCTCTGTGTGTCTGTCTCTGCATTATGTTTGTTTATATGTGCATGTTTCTGTGAGGATATATGTAGTATAAGGTGTTTTTATAAGGGGTGTAACCCTTTTCCTGTGTTACTGCTTAAAATTTTTGATGTGTTCTGCCACGTTTTTGGATTTGCTTTTTCTTTTTAAACAGCTGCTTAAATGAGACATTCACTGCTTGTGTGACCCACTTAACATTTTTGTGCCTTAGTTTGTTCAACTGTAAAATTGTGGTAATATTATTATCTATTGGCAGAAAGTCTTCTCAAATTTTTACAGTCAGTGCTTTGCATTTGTAATATGATGAGCAGTAGCATGTTCTGAGCAGTGGAGTCTGCTGTTCCTTGTGGGCTTTTCATGGGTTGCTCTGTTTCCCTGGTCATTTCTAGTGCAGTGGCCACAAGGATGAAACTGATTTGAGGCAGTGTACAGAAATTAATAAATTAAAATTTATGAATTAAACTTTCATGTAGGTAATTTGTAGGGGAGCACAGGAGGAAGAGATCAAGTTATACAAATGCTGCATTTTATGTTCTAGATTTCTCTGAGATTGTTTTTTTGTGGTACATGCATTAATATTAAAAAGTAGCCTCTTTAAAATTCAACTACTTACCCATAATGTACTGAAATCTTACAGAATGCTACCTGTTTAGAATAATTATTTCTGTAAATAGTATTCAGAGTGAAGGAAAGCTTGCAAGCATTTAATAGTGTGTTTAGACCCTAATGTGTCCGGGGACCAAGAACATTATGAGGCTCTATTGAAGAGGAGAAAATCTGAATTCATGCTGAAAATGTTTTACTGAGATAGGATCCTACTTTCTTCACGCAGTGCAGTTTCACTTCTAGTTAACCCCACTGTGGTGTGTGCTCAGTATTTAGCACTTTGTGGCTTGTTTTCCAGAGCCACTGTGCTTTTCCATTTTCATTTGCTAATTTTTTTTAGTAAACATAGCTGTGCAGATACAAATCTCTTGCCTTCTGGAGTGAAGAATGTTTTACTTTTTTTTCCTCTTATATAACAAATGGCAGACACTGTGCACACTGTGTTCAGAGACAGATGCATGTTAGTCATGATAAACAACAGCTCATTGCTACCAAGTACGGTGGGGATGAAAAGGATCAAATAGTTTTCAGTCTCCTTCCAAGCAGCAGCAAAATTATACCAAAATGATTGTTTTTAATTTACAAAATGCTGAAACGTATGCCTTATCTAAAATGCAAGCTTATTGTCCTGGAACCTTGGTTTTACCTTTATTATATAAGATTTAGAGAGGACAAGGAAAATGAGTGCTGATTTATGTGGGGTGCCCCTCTTCCTAGCCAGTCTGTGAGGGCCAGCCGGGTTGTTGGCCAGTCTTCCTCATGCCACTTTGTGGGAAGACAGAAGAGGGAAATTGAGGCTGAAGGGGAGAAGGCTAACAGCAGCTTATCTCCTCATTTGGGGGGAAAAGGAGGAATGAGGGTTAAGGAAGGAGCTCACCCCTTGCCTTTCTGATGTGGAAAATATGGATATGATGACAAGAGATGAAGATGGGAGAGATGCATCCCTTCTTCATATGCATACACACAAATCTGCATGTTTGCTATTGTTGGGAATGGGAGAAACGTGGGCATGAGCCTTAAAAACCTGTGGGGTACTGCATACTTCTAAACACACAGCTCTGCTTTTGGTTAACTTGATGTTAACTTTTTTCCCGATCTGTTTCCCTTAAAACATATATTTAGTTGAAGAGTTCTAGTGGAGAAGATGATTTGTACCTCAGATGGATTGCTCCCTGAGATGATAAAGGGCAGGAAGGAAAAGGAAGGCAGAAAAGTGAAGTGAATTGCCCATTGGCCAAGGCACTGCAGCCAAAGAGTACAGTGCTTGCCTCTTAGGTGGGGTCTGCCCATTCAAGCACCCTGTGATACAAATTCTGAAACCACCAAACACTTGACCTGCTCTAGCATTTTCCTTCCTTTCTTATCTCTTAAAAGCAAGAAAATCAGTGTTTAAAAGAACAGCACTGTATTACTGAAGACAAACTACAAAAACAAAACGAAGCAAAAAAAAATCACCTCACTGTAGCATAATGCAAGCTCTTTGTATTTCAGTGTACTGAAACTATTCGAAATATTGAAATAAAAGTACCATGGAAAACACTACAAAAAATATGTAACTTTAGGTTGCTTTTTGTATATGCATGGAAACATTTACTTATACTCAGTTGCACAGTATTCCCAGTTGACCTTCATGCATATTTTGCTTAGCAATGAAGAGAGTAAAGTAGTTTCAAAATACTTATTGTGAAACCACAGTAATTGACGTTGGTGTATTGGAAGGTGTTAGGCCTGAGAAGAGCTCATGAGTACTTCTTTTTCCAGCAAATGTTAGTGAACTTTGTTGAGTATCTCCCCTTCATCTGCATGACTTCTGACAACCTGAACGCTGACATACAGACCTTTTCTAGTTGATGCTTTGCACTGTGTTTCTGTATAATTGTTGACTTTGGGCTCATCGATGATGGTTTTAATGTTAAGCAGACAAAATTTGTCTCACTGTTAGGGAGGCTCTTTGCCTGCACTAACAATATATAATAAAGTGCTTTGCTGAACCAGCCTCAGTGCCTAACCTTTATTTTCATTCATCCAGGAGAGGTACAAGATAGATATTTGGGGATGATAACTATTTTAGCCTACCCATTCAAATCAATTCGTGTTTTTTGTGTTAATGTTATGTAGTAAAGCCAGGGTTTCTTTAAACTCTGGGATGAACTTCCTGACCATTGGAGGTAAACACTGGTGCTACACAAAGGAACAGTTTGTAATTAAACTTGGCCGTACAGTCTCTTCCTCAAGATTTAATTTTAGCAGATGTGAATCTTTACTTTTGTGCAAAGAAAGCAAAACAATCCCAAACAGTTTGCTTTTCAAAGTATAATCTGGTCTAGTGGGCAATATTTAGAGAAGCAATGTCAAATTAAAATTTTTTGTTAAAACAGTGCAGTGCATCATGTGGTGAGGGTAACCAGGGGCTGCTTTACATTAATACTTTCTCTAAGGTTTAGACTTAGCAAGTTTCTTTTAAGAGTGTGTTTCAAGTTATTGTTGTCTCTTTTCTTCTGCCAGTGTATGTTATAAATCCCATTTTAATTGTTTCTTTTCTTCAGAGAAATCATTGCACTTCACTGCATATAAAAAGGAAACCAAAGGGATTTTTAAAGGGACTTTTCAAGTTGTTTTGGGTTTCAGACCTTAAATCTGGACCTTTAGGGAGTGTTAATTGATTTAGCTCAGTGTTTCTCAAACTGCAGGGAGAGATGCAGTTCAAAAGGGGTTATGAAATGCTTAATTAGAGAAAAGAAAGTGGCACATCGTTTCTACCATGTGTGTTGACTAAGAATAGCTGTAGTTCCTGCAAGTGCTGTCACTAGCAATAGCAGTATACCAATATGATCCTAGCAGCATGAATCAAAATGTATGCAGTATTAGTGAGCACCAGAATTGTTCAGGTGCTGAAGAAGGAAGGGCCGTTGACTTCTGCTTATACAAGAAGCTGTGCTGTGAAGTGTTACTCCCAATCCTTAGTGCTGGCTGCAGACTTCAGCTATCTTAAAATCACATGGTTAGTGCCAAGGGCATAACGGAAGAGAGGGGCGCTTACCTCCTTCCCATAGACCTGTAAAACTATATGAAATCTTACTCCAAAATTGGGAAATTGATCCAAAAGTGGATGAGCCAAAAGGTGGCTGACGTTTCAAAAAAACCCTCTTGTCTAACTTAAGCCAGTTAGCTAAAGCTAGGGCTTATTTAAAACCAGCTTCCAGGTTTTAAACAAAGACCAACAATCATTTAATGAGTTATAATACTGTCAGTATTTCAGCTTCACAAAATAGTAGATGAAACTGATTATATGCTGGTTACTATCTGCTTTATAATCATAGTGAAGGAATTTAACATTTTTTTATTATCCTTTTAGTTTTATTATCATCAGAGATTATTAATAGAACTGGTAAAGGAAATCATATCCACTAAATGTACCATTTTCTTTATAGGAATAATGAAAGGTCTCAATTTTATTTATATTTCTGGATTTTTTTTTTATAAAAAAAAGTTCTTCAGCAACAAGAATAATATTAGAATAATGCAGATTTTTAAATACATTGATTATAATTCAGTACACTAAGACGTATACAGAAACAGGACTTTGTTAACATAATCATTATTAATTGCAATGGATGGTGAAAAATGTTTTTTTTTTCTTACAGAGCTATAGGGTTGGAGCGTTTGTCATTAGAGCTTCAGCTCTCTGCTGTGGTGGCAGACAGCCATCCTGGATAAAGATGTTATAGTTGCATGTTATGTTTTATTAATCTGGCCTTGGGCTTGTCCAAAGCCACATTCCTACTGGTAGGTTAGTCTGTTAAGGCTGCAAACTGATTATCTCATGCTGTGTGCCTGGGACCTCATCACTGAAAAATATCTTAAACAAAAAACCAACATACAAACAAAAAAAACAGACACACACAGACACACACACACACAAAGCTGTGGTATACTGCTGAATACAGAGACAGCAAGAAAACTTAACAGACTGAAGAGGCAATAGCTGTAGGGAAGGGTTAGAAATTGTGAAAAAAATGGGGAAAAAATGAAATGGAAATGTTGAGTTAGTCTAATGGATGCTATTTGTTTTCTACTTGGTGCTGGCTTATATGTTAGGAAACAGTTAAATTATAGAAATGAAAATAGATCCTGAAGGCACTTGAAATAGTGTCCTTCCTTAAGGTCTTGCAGAAATAGTGTCCCAGTGTTCCTGATGTATGGACAGACAGTGCTAAGGAAGACGATCTTTGGAAACAAGAATTAATGGTGTTCCACCTGTTTTACACTGGGTCTGATTTTGTTAGCACCATATTGCTAGCCAGAACCTCATGATTGGAGCCTGAATTTTGGTACCCTCAGCTGATGGCCTTCTTAAGGTGAAGGCTGAACATACCTGTAAGGTTATTGAATGCACATGCCCTTACACAAATGCAGACACAGGGATGCTTGTAACAATTTTAAAAATTATTATTTTTTTTTAAGAAACAGTAGTTGTTTAATCTCTTAAAATTTAATTCTGCTGTATTTAAAGGAAACATTCTGTATAATCATGAGATTCCTGGAGTTACGCACCACTTGAATTAATTACAAGATAACCTCATTCACATTCTGGCCAGCGGGAGTATCCAGGAAGACTTTATAATTCAGTTTCATAATTCTCATTCCAGGACTCCAAGATTGTACTACAAAAGAGAGCACTATTTAAAACAAAACAAAACAAACAAACAAAAAAAACACTACAGTATAAATTTTAGTGTATTCTTGTGGAGACCCTTCTACACTGGTAGGTCAGCAATGTGTCGCTCATGAGCTGTGGGTCTGGGGGCAGCTTAAATTTGATTTTCAAAGGTATCCATGCCTAATAAAGTGGTTATACGAAAAGCCACATCTTAAAGCCCTGCTTTGTAATTCTTCAAGTCTTCTGAATTGTATTTTAAATATGTGGTGCAAGTATGTTGTAAATGTACTGTAATCCACTGAACTGCGCCCTTAGGTGTTTTATTACCTTTTAGTACTCTTTTGACTGAGTTTTTTGGTGTCTGTATTTGCAAACTGCTTACGGAAGCAAGGGATACTACAGCTTGTTAGGATGACAGGATATGGAGTAAAAATTTGTAAAAATCTGTTTTGCTTGTTTTAATAGTGTGTTTCACACCAGAGCACTGCTTCTTTGTTTTACAGTTGGTTTATCTTAAATATATGATCTGCAGGGCAATGCTTAGATCTAGTGAAATACAGATTTAAGTGTTAAGATGTCCCTGGGGGAGGGAAGGGAGAAACAGAGGAAACTGCAGCTGAGGGTGAAGAGGAAAAAGAAACCTGCTTTTCTCCAGTCTCGTGTGTTCTGCAGAACCCCTACTGCTATATTTATACCAGTTTTTCTGCTGGCACGTTAAAATGGCCACCTTAAGGGGCTATACGCTAAGCTAGTAAAAGCTCTCCCATCAGCAAGCAGAACCCACTGTGGGTTGTGTGTGTCCCCTCTGGGGTGTGAATGTTTCCTGCCTTGGGTCGTGTTGCTGAGCTGACAAAACCTTGTAGTGCTAACCTGGTCTTGGCTGGCTTCTATGGTCTTGGCTGCTGCAGTGCCCCCATGCTTCAAGTGTCCACTCCCTCAGCGCTCCCCGAAGTGATGGAAATCCTGTTTTCCATCTTGTACAGCTGCCCAGTGCCTAACAAATGAGTCAAGTCTTACTGATGCTCCACTGCAGTCAATGGAGAGTTGATTCCAAAAGCGGTTCAGAGCAGGGAAGGCAAGCTGGGCAGGCTGAAGTCCAAAGCTGTCCAGGACCTTCCCCTTGCAGGGAAAGGCCTCATCTCTTGCACAGTGAGAAATCAGCAGTGAAACTGAGTCAAGGAGCCAGGTTTCCTGGCATTTGGTGTGTTGGCCACTGGATAGTCCTGCTGCTGTTTCTGTAGTCCCTGCCATACGATAGTTAACAGGTGAAGCCTCTACTGATCATGAGAAGAGGTGGTCTTCTGTTTTGTAATAGCCATAAAAATGACTTTTGCACTAAAAGATTTGTTAGCAGAATGGTAGCATTAATAACAGAGTGGTACATTTACTGGCTTGAGATTTTGCTTTTTGACAGACGTACAGATCAGCAATAGAACTTTGTTTCACACTGGGTGTTTTCTGCTAACAGATGTGCTGCATCTGCTGTTTTTCTCTGATCGGCTTAACAACAGCAAGGGTTAAGGTTTTTCTCTTTACTTCTCTAAAAGGTTTCAGGCAAGGAAAGTGATACTCCAATCATTATTCAAAACAAAGCTATGAATCTCTGCTGGCTACTTGAAAAGGAAATGTATTCAGCCTTGGTCTAAAGGAAACTAGTATCTACAGTGCCCCGATATAGCACCATCAGAGCATATCTGAACAGCGCATACAACACAAGATTCCACCCAGCTTTAGGCTTCTGTGCTCTTTACAGTTCACACAAGTAAATACTTTGTGTGATTTAGAAGTGCTTTAAGCCCAGGTCAGTGTACTGCTGATTGAAATGGACCTAGGAGTGTGGGCAGCACTGAGTGGTCTGAGCTTTTTTTTTTTTTTTTTTTTTTTTTTTTTTTAAAAAAAAAAGTGGGGTTTGGTTAAAACAAAAAAGTTTTTTTTTTTTTAAAACGTTTTTTTGTTTTCACAAATTGAAAAAAC
>NC_048894.1:63282048-63298743 GCF_011077185.1 Oxyura jamaicensis | reverse complement strand
GATAAACCCCCGGGACCGTATTGCTGTTTTAAAAGGCCCCTGGGTGGGGGGGCAACTGAGTGGTCTTAGCTTTTTTTTTTTTTTTTTTTTTTTTTTTTTCTAAATCAAGGCAGTGGCTTGGGTTCATCCAGCATGCTTATGCTTAGTGCTACCTGTTGAGTGGTTGCCTCTATGGGAAACCCAAGGCATAGGCATGAAAGGATGAAGCTGATGGGGAAACAGTGGGAAATCTTAATTTGTGCTCTCCAAGTTGCCTCAGAAGAGGTACAAAATACTGCACAGGCAGCAGCATCCTGTACAGTGGTACCAAAGTAGACCAAGTTGGGGATTGTGCGCTCCTTAGTGTGTAGCCTGGAAAGGTGTCCTGAGGAACATGCAGGTGGTGCAGACATGGTGACTAGGTAGTGCTGCATGGTAGATGTCATTAGGACAAGACTTGGCCAGCATCTCAGACACTTGTACTAACCAGCCAGTGCAGGTAAAGCTTTACTGGGTGTGCAAATTTGTCAGTTCTAGCACTGCCTATGCTTAGTGTTCTCCATGGGCACACAGATCAACGTTGAGGCTGTAATTCCTCGTTATTGTTTCCCACTGGATTTCAGCTATCAATTTAATACCTACACTAGGAAAATACTTTTATACTAACTGATGTGTTCAATGCAGATGTTTGTGATATGTCAGCTGAAAGGGGTTATCTCCTATAGGGAGCATAAGATTTACTTTGATCTGTGTTATTTCATGCATTAAAGCTACAGATTGATCTTCTTAAAACTTTAAGAAGATCATCTCAGCATGTATAAAAGCACACTTCAATTCTTCTGTTGTAGGAGAGGACATAGAGGCAAAATATATCCAAAACAATTAAAAGACACTAGTACAAAATCATTTTGATGAAGGGAATACTTTGAGATTGTTTGGGATTATTTGATGGTAGGAAATTCTTTGAAGCATATTAAGTAATAAGGTGAATTTATTTTTAAAAGTAAATGCAGCAAAAATATTATGTATATTTCCATAAAAATAGTTGTGTGAAGATTGAGATAATCAAAACAATATTCTTTCTCCTTGACATCAGGCAAATATTTACATCTGGGCCAAAATACAAATATATCTTTGAATGGCCTGCAGAGTAGAATGGCAGCCATTACCTGCTTTCAGAGGTGCCCTGCTCACAGCTGTGAGTGCCTGTGAGTGACAAGTTGTCTGCTTTGAGGGAAAGGACGAAGTTTTGTCTGGAGACTTATTTGCAGGAGGAGCAGAGCCCAAAGGATTATGAGGAGCTGTAGCTTATTAGGATTGCAAATGTCAATTATTTTACATTTGTTAATTTGTAAAGCTCACTCTAGTGCTTTTGAATTACTGATTGCAAACTTTGTGTCCCAGAAGGCTTCCACTTTTTCATCATTCTGTTGCTGTTAACTGACTTGTGCTTAGTCACTTCGGTACTGTGGCAAGAGTGACAAGTGGTGGTTTTATCCAGCTGGGCAACCGAGCTCCACCACAGCCCCTCTCTCACTCCCCCTCCTCAAAGGGGAAAGGGGACAAAATACCATGGAAAGGGCTCAAGGGTTGAGAATAGGAAGATAACTCAACAATTATTGTGACAGGCAAACAGAGAAGGGAGATTAGAAAAATTTATTACCTATTACTAACAAGCTAGAGAAATGAGAATCAGAGAAAACAAACTAAAAACATCTTCCCCCTGTCCACCCTCTTCCACTTCCTCCCCCCAAGCAGCACAGGGGAACGAGGATTGGGGGCTGTGGTCAGCCTATAGCACTTTGTCCCCACCGCTCCCTCATGGTCACTCTCTGCCCCTGCTCCCTGTGGGGTCCCTCCCATGGGATACCTTCCTTCCCGAACTGAGCCTGCGGGGGCTGCCCACAGGCAGCAGTTCTTCAAGAACTGCTTCCACATGGCTCTGTACCATGGGGTCCATCCATCAGGAGCAGACTGCTCCAGCACGAGTTCCCCATGGGTGGCAGCTCCCCCCAGACCACCTTCTCCTGCATGGGCTCCTCTCCACCCCAGGGCCTGCTCCTGTGGGTGCTCTTCATGGGCCGCAGCCTCCTCCAGGCCACATCCACCTGCTACACCAGGGGTTCCTCCACGGGCTGCAGCGTGGAGATCTGTTCCATGTGGGACCCATGGGCTGCAGGGGGACGGCCTGCTCCACGAGTGACCTCTGCACAGGCTGCAGGGGAACTGCTACTATGTGCCTGGAGCACCTACTGCCCTCCTGCTGCACTGACCTTGGGGGCTGCAGGGCTGGTGCTCGTTCCTCTCTCCTGGCAGCTGTTGTTGCACAGCATTTTCCCCCTCCCCTTCCCCCCAGTTTCTTAAATCTGCTCTCACAGAGGTGCAAAAAACATCCCTCACTGGTTCAGCTCTGGGCAGCAATGGGTCCTTTTGGAGCCAGCAGAAACTGGCCCTTATCTTATATGGGGCAGTTGATGGGCTTTCTCACAGAATACAGCCCCGTAGCCACCCTGCTACCAAAGCCTTGCTATGTAAACCCAATACAGCACAGGAAGACAAAGCAGTAGCCTGAAAGGCTGCCTGTGTTAATAATTTTTATTATTTAAGATTCTTGATTTCATTTTTTAACTGTCCCTTATAAGTTCTTGTTGATTTGTTTGAAATTAAATACTTAGAAGAAAAATGAACAAAAACCAATGTCAATAATACAAAGATGGCATGGTATAGGAAAAGGGGGAGGGAAATGGGTGGCTTTGAGAAAGGATGTGGAAGCTGATGGGGTGGAGGATTTAGAAGTACTGATATCCTGATTTTGACAGTAGTTGTATTCAACCTGTGTATTATTGCTGGTCTAGGTTGCTACAGTTCCTTTTCAATCTGGTTTCCTGTAGTGGGTGGGGAGGAGAGGCAATTATTCGTCATTTGTTGTTTTAAATTTGTTAGCTGATACCAATTTACTTTGTGAAGGGAATGAATTTCCCAGGTACAAATGCAGTTGAAATAAGCCAATATGGCAGAGGGGTGCATGTGAGTATCCAGAGGAGCGAAGGGGAGGCAGCAAGCAGAGCTGTATGCTCCATTTTGGGGTAGCTCACATGCAGGCTCGCACATGCCCATTGGACACCAACTGGGCATTATCCAGAGCTGGACTGCCCAGTGCTCCTTCGTCAGTGGGCTTTTTTTTTTTTCCCTCTCTTTTTTTTTTTCTTTTTTTGTAAGTTGTGGGGAGGAAAACCTTTCTCTTGTGTGATCTGCCTTATCTGGTCCCAGCTGCACACACAAAGGCGAGAAGATGCTATGTAGAAGGTGCATGCTGGCTGCTGCAGAGGAGAATAGTTTCATGCTTCTTGCCTTTTCTCTTGTGTATTGGCATTTGCTTTTCATTTAGGCACATAGCAAGTCAGATGAGGATATAGATCCAGATGAAAGCTTCTTTTCATTTGCTTTTTCCTATGTCAATTTTTAGTTTAATCAGGTTCCCTTGTGTGACTCATCTGTGTGGTCACATGAAAACAGTAATGGCAGTGAAAGAAGAAGGGTGGAAAGCAAGGACCCAGAGGGTATGGCAAGAGGGTACAGGATTCTTTCAGCAGTTGCTTTCATTTATCTTCCATTAAAATGCTTGTTTTACATTTTAACCTGTGTATAAAAAGATTTAATTGACTGGACTGCTGAAATAACATCCTTACCTGAATCTGATGTGAGCAGGGATTTTTCATCCCTTGTTTTCTGTCTGTGCTGTGATGCAGTTTAGAAAACAAATCCAAAAGGAAAAATAACTATCCCTCCACGTAATATACCCTGCTACTGAGCTGAGTTTTAGCCTTATCAGTTTTCCATAAACACTAAAGGGAGTCTGCTGCTTTTGGCAACAGTGTTGGCTTCTGGGTTGTTTATAGGTTGTTGTGCAGTTTTCTTTTTTTTAAGAATCCAATGAACTGTGACTGTTGAAAATAAAGAGGAGGCTCCTTGGGTCATTTGGGGAGTTCTCACAAAGCAACAGATGTATGTGATAGATTGTGTGGTCACCCAGTCTTGGAGGAAAAAGACCCTTTAGCCATCCAAAAGTGAAATATGGTCCTTTTTTTTTTTTTTTTTTTTTTTTCCATCTAACTTCATTTATACTTTGGGTTAAAAACATGCATTTATTTTTCTTTCACCCAGCAATTTCCTAAAAGCACTTGTGTGTGCACCCTATGTTTAGAGCAACATTCAGAGTATTGCACCATCACCAGACTAGACTGCGCCTTCTGCTTTGGGACCCAAAGCAACAGGGCTGTTTTCAGTCAGTCTAAATGCTTGTGCCTGCAGATGCAGAGAATAAAGCAGAACTAATACATCTGGGATTGTAACACCTTCCAGTTTGTTTTATCAGAGGGGTGCCTGTATATGCAAACTTAGAGAGGGTTACTGTCATCACATGTATGGTATCTGAAAAGGACAAAAAAAAGGTTGAATAATATTGAATGTCATCTTATTTCAGATGGCATTGCTGGAAAATGCTTTTGTTGATACCTGAATTTTCTATTTCTGCTGGGCAGTGAGATGCAGTACACACAGAAGACCCTTTGATTTCTCAGTGGAGAAGCTGAGTTGATGCCGTTTGGCTAACGATGACAAAAAGGACTGATAATATCATGGAGAATATGTATAGAATAGCTGTCTTTATAAGCTCAAAACACCAGAAAACTTCTGGGTCCTTCCAAGCTTAATACTGAAAAGAAAAACAAATACTACTAATTTGTTTTCTTATTTGGAATCTGTGGTTTTGGAATTATTTTCATACCTCAGGCTGTTCTAATTCAGTGATTTTTATTTTTTTCTTCTCTCCTTAACCAGAAGAAACCACTGTCTGCAATAATAAAAGAAGTCTGCGATGGGTAAGTTCTGGCATACACAACATACTATACTTTTTTGATTTAAGCCAACCAGGAGGTTGTAAGTATTCTGAAGAAAGTATCCTTTATGACAAGTCACTAGATTTTTCAACCTTGCAGTTGTTTTATCTTTAGATTTTTGGATTTGCAAGTATCACAGATCAACTACTTGCAAGATAAGGTTTCAAACAAAGCTTCTCCATCATATGTGAGTGGTTCAATTAGCCGATTAGTTGCAATTCTGCACAGAGATGCATTTTTTACCCCTCTCACTTTACACTTATGGTCCCTGTAGAGGACCACAGTTAAGGAAGTGCTGCACTGGTTTCTGGCTTGGATTTATAAATACTACCTACTGGATGCTGTAGGCTGGTCCAGTTGATGTGAATGCTCATATGAAACTAAAATGTGGCACTCAAGTCCTGCAGCATGAATTAATAACTGGCTAAGGGAAATGTCTTGCTTTAGATTTAGTATGCAAATATTTGAAAAAATGCTGTTTCCAGCAAGTTTTCAACAGAGGAAAAGCTAGTTTACATGCATTAAATTGATGCTGAATTAGCAAGATGGTATTTTGAGCAATATAATATATCAATTGAGTACTATATGCATTGGATATTGTGTAAGCTAGCATAAAATCCTAGTACTGTAAATATTTTTTGTAATATAGTGATCTTGCTAACTGCAAGCGAAGAATTATACTTCCTATTTTTTATGGATCTGGAATGAATTATCAGATCATTATCAACTTATTTTTGGAGCACTGAAGTGTCAGTGAAATGACAATGTAGAGCTTTGTTACAGTTATATAAAGGGAAAATATCTAACTTATGGAATGTATTTGTACTGAGGTTTTCCCAAGTAAGCATGCTTTTTTTAAAAAAAAAAATTTGGAACACATAATTGAAGACTGAGTAAGTATGAGAAATACATGGGACAGGCAGGCACTTGTTTCCTCATGGTAAAGTTGCGTAAATGTTTTTATTTTTAAGGTTTCATTTTGTGATTTAACTTGTTTTCATCTTTCTAAGGTGGTCTCTTGCAAATCACGATCAATTTGCACTGCAACATGCTGATAGTTCTAACTTCTACATCACAGAGAAGGTAGGTAAATCATTCAACACAACTCTTGCACAGCCTATCAAAGCAACTGCCACTTTTTTTGACTAATATATATATAAAAAAATGAAGCTTTTTCCATAATATGCTGTCAGTGAGAGTGTAGGTACTGGGAGATCTAGTTAATGTTTATGCACTAATTTATTTTGTTCAGAAAGGCGAAATAAAAGTTTGAACATGCCGAGGACCTCATGTCTATCAAGTTTAATCAAGCTTCAGCACTGAGGCCATCAGCTTTCATATTTGTGCATATTTAGTATTCTGCTGAAAAGTTGTGTGCAGGAAATTGAAATATGTAAAGCATGAAGGGCTCTTTGAAGTCTGAGGAGAGTTTCAGTGCATATTGCTTCTCTCTTTGGCTGATCAGGTAGAAATAAGCCTTGGCTCATATTTGCTACTCCTTCCTGCCTGCTGTCCTGTCTCTATCCTGCTCTGTAAGTTATGTTGCTGCCTCTTTTCAGTCTGCAGATAGCATGGCAGTGGATGATTCATAAAGTGATGCAATGATTTCAGCACAGAGTAATGAAATGGCTGTTGCTGTAATAAAAATGGAATGCCTAGTCTGAATAAATTGGACATGTTCATCTGAATTAGACCAAGTAGTACATTCATTCCTACCATTACTGACTGAAAAGCTGAAATCAGAAAAAAAAAAAAAGTTTGGAAAGTTGCACAAAATAGTGCTGCAGACGTACCATTTCCAATCAATGCAAAAAGAGCGTGATTCAAAACCTGCTGAAGTCAGCATGAAGATTCTCTAACCTCGGGTTTTAAACTATGTAGACCTGAGCTGAGCTGCATAGAGGCAGATAGCCCTTGCTAGTGTCTTGTTATCAGTTCAGTTTTGGCTTACTCTTAAGCTGAAGGGTGTTTTGTTTCTGTTTTGCATTTCACAGTTTTTTAGGAGCTGCTAAATGCAGCTGAGACATGAACTAACTTTTCTCTTGCTGTAATTCTTATCCACACCCAAGAAATAGAAGGAACTTAGATACAGTTAAGCATTTAGAAAGACTAAATTTAGCAAGACAGCTAGAACAGTTGCTCATAAGATAGTGCAGCAGCGCTTTTTTTTTTTTTTTTTTTTTTTTTTTACAGACCAGTTTCAGTTTTTCATTTAACTGTTTGTAACCCCAGCCAACCTTCTCAGTATGTCATAGTTTGTTTTGGGATCTCCCCTTTTCTCTCTCTCTCTCTCTTTCTTTTTAATCTCTTTTTCTCCTCAAATTCCAATTGTCATGGCCTTCAAAGGAAAGGAAAACTGTTCAAGTAATTACTGGCTGCTGTTATTCCTCCACCCAAATTAAACAGTGGGACTGGCTTGCTAATTGCCTTGATTTGTGACACAGCATTTTTCAATACGTGAGACCCAACTGAACTTGCCTGCTGGCATTTAAACTCTGATTGTACAGTGAATATTTCCAAGAAGAGGGGTTGAGCAAATACACTGGTTTGTTGAGGGAATTTATTCCATTGCAATCAGAAGAGCCTTTCAGGCTTTGCCTCTACCTTTGGTGGGTAGGATCCTGTTTTGGAGAACATAGATGTTTTCTGTTCTGCATGAAAGGAAGTGTGATGGCTTTTGGCTGCCTTTAGATTGCAACAAGGGTGGAAAAGGATGGTCTTCTAGAATATTTTGGATTGTACTGCAGGGAGGACTTTGAGTTTGTTTATCCTCTACTGAAAATATGCAGTGTCTGACTCTGAGTCACATAAATATGAGAAGAGTTCTAAATGCCACCAGTATTACTCAGATGTCTGTGACTTTTATTAGATACTGTTCAATGTTAATCACTGCTTGTTGGATGGAGGCTATAAAGAGAGGCTTATACAGGCCGTCACCCCTTCTGCATATTTTCCTTCAATTGTATGTGGTAAGATATTGTTGCTTGAGAAACATGAAAAACACCAGGGATGTGGACAAACGCGTGCACTTCAGTGAAGCTACAGCACTAATGACTAGGTGGTTAAAGCACGTGTTGTTTTAATCTGCCTCTTGCTATGAGAAGAGGAGAGCTCCTTTGCTCCAGTAACAACTTCTAATAAGTATTTTTTTCCACTGCTCTCAAAGTATAATTGTACGTCTGTACGTATGCAGGAAAACTGTATTTAGAGATAATGTTTCTGCAAAGTCTGGGTGACTCCTGATTTAAGGCCTTGCAGGTAGGGATGACTTTATCACTACTTTTAAAATTAACAGAAAGAAAAGCAATTAGTGAAACCTTGTACAAGGTAACAAGAAACTTTGAAGTGAAAATGTTACAAATGTGGGACTGGCAACACATGGCTTACAATTATGTTTTTGTTTTGGGTGGCAAACAGAGCATCTGTGTTTTGGTTGTCATACACAGAACTCTTTATCTTTTGTAGCTGACCTATATTTCCTGATTATGCCATATATAAATAAAATCAACACCCATACAGTTCTTTCTTTCTCTTTTATTATGGTTGTATTTGGAAAAAAAAAAATGCCTCTACAGGAGTAACAATAACTCCCTCAGGCTGTATAAAGGCAGTCTTCTAACAAATCTTGAGCCAGACTGTATTCCTCCTGGAGATGGGGCTTGTCACAGGAGATGCAGTCTGGACTGCTTGCCTCCTGGGTTCTGGTTTGTTTACATCTGTGCCCCTGAAAAGGCAGTGGAAAATTTTAATGATTTATTTTGGTATTTGTTATTAAAAACAGTAGAAATGAAAGAAGTTATGTGAACAAGAAAATCAAGCAGGCATAGTGCCTAAGCTCAAGTCTAGCTGGTGTTTTAATCATAATGGCTTTGACTGGTACTGCATTATGATGTGTATTATATATATATATTTTTAAGGCCTTTGTTATCAGGGAGAGGAGTTTCCTGATAGCTCAAACATCTGAAAGCCTGCCTCCTGAATCAGGATCTCATTGTGCTAGGTGCTGTATAGTAATGAGCAAAAAAAGTCACCTTTGCATCATTCTGTCCAAGTTGTAGTTGAATAGATGCTAGTGTGCACCAGGTGTAATAACTCAGGAACACTATAGACTGGGCAAGCTCAGTTATAGGACAGAAATTGCTATATGAGGAGTAGAAAATGGCTGTATAATTGTGTATGATAAAAGTGTTCTTGGGCAGAAAACCACAGCTTGGATATCTGTCCATTGTTTTCTTTGGTGGCAAAATTAGGAATCTGGGGAAAGGCAGCTGAGTGGCTCTATACAGTGCATTTAAGGGTATGCCTCATTGTCACATCTTAAGGAGAACATCACAGTGTCAGAGAAAATGCATAAAAAGGCGATTGGAATGATTGATGGGATTGAGCAGCTGTCTCACAACGCAAAGTTTCCTCAGTTTGGTGAGAAAAAAGGCCAGGAGGTGTCAGGATCAACATTTACCAAGTCAGGAAAGTAGTGGACAAGCTGAATGTGGAGTTGCCATTGTGAAATCTTCAAGATGAGAATTAGGGAGTGCTTGATGAAAGCAGTTAGGGTGTCAGTTTAAAACAGATGAACGTTCATGCAGCAGCCGATGAACATCTTGTACTTGCTGTCACAACAGGTTGTAAAAGCAGGCATGGACGAAGTATAGATGTAACCTCTAACATCTGTAGTGCAAAAAATGTGGTTGCTGTGGTAGCATGAAGAGAGTGAAAGCAGTCAGATCATGATCCCGAGTGGCATTTGCTATTCTTACAGCTGGAGGTAGAATATGGAGTTTGATATTACAATAGGCTGACTCGGTAGCAGTTTTTTTTAGGTTCATTTTTAGTCACCAAAAGCTTTAATAAGGTGAGAGTTAAAAGATATGGATGTAATTATTAACGTTGTATGTCTTGGCATGACAGGCCTGTACTGTAATAATATTCATTTTCCAAGAAGCTGCTGGAAACAGGGAATATCTTACAGTTCTTCACTTCAGAATTAAAGGATAGCATGTTCCTTGAAAAAACACGAAGCGCTAGCAGTTTCTGCATACTGTTTAACTACCCCATACAAAACTGCAGAAGCTAGTAAATAAACCAAGTTGCACCCATGTTAGGGTTACAGGATATACCTGATCCTGTACAACTCTACAACCTGCAAACAGCGCGATTCTGCGCATAACCTTCTAGCATGTGGGCTACCAATGTTTTCCTTACATGAGTTATACAGCCATGCAGCAGCATAGTCAATCATTCCATCTGAAAATTACCTCTTCCTCCCCCCCTTCATTTACAAAAAGGAGGAAAAAATCCAGACCTTTCTTCTGCCAGATCCATGATTTGAACTAACTCACCTTCTAGCAATACAGTCACTGAGGTGCTAGAGAAGGGAATGAAAAAAGCTGAACTACCCTTTTTTCCAGCAACCTACACTTACCCCAGCTTAAATACTGAAGCCACACTTTTTTTTTTTTTTTTTAAAAAAAAAACGTCCCCACTTTGCGTGATTTACTCATCTTCAGGTGGAGTGATCTACAAAGACTACATGATTAGGTACCATTTGTTCTGCAAAGCAGCAGCGCTATTACACTGTAGGCAGACATCCTTCTTATGGATTGCAAAAAAAAGGTGCAAGTTATTTTTAACCTGCATCGGTTCCCCAGTTCAAGTAACCACAGAGTTGTACCAATAAGACAGAAGCAGGAGCCAGATAACAAGCAGCACCATCGTCCTCTGGTAAGTTGGAATATAAGAGCAGCACCCTGCAAAGTAAACATCAGGATATGATAGATTTAGCTGGGCACATACTATTGTTGGTGAGGTCATGTGGGGAAATGAGAACAGGGAAGTGGAATGGACATTTAAAACAACAACAACAATACAACGAATAAAAACAACGTGTGGGTTTTTGCTAAGTTGAAATCAGTTTTCTGATGCAGTTCACCCGATGCATTTACCCCTAGCAAAGAGGGGGTCAGGGCAGGAGCTGTAGCTCCTTAAGCAGATGCTGTTACTGAGATAAAAATCTGAAGACCTAAGCCAAGGTGGTTTGCAGTCGGTTTTGCCAAATAAAATCACAGTTTGCTATGATAGAGTCTTGCTTTTCAGTCTCTTGCTTTTTCCTGCCTCCATTTTTTCTGTGGTATAAACAGTTGTATAACTACTTGATGAGTCCATGTGTGAACAAACCCAGCTGAAAATTTCTCGTTCTGGGGTTTTGACTGGTTCTCTCCAATTCTTCCCTGGACATGATTCAAGGGTCTTGCACCATCCCTTACATCACATCATGCAGACTTTTTGTTAAGCAGATATAATGAATTAAAAGGGTATGAGATGATTCTCCTCTCCTCCACCACTTGGAAAAGTTGTCCAAAAAGTACTATAGCGAGCATTTTGGAAGTTGCAGGATTTCATGGGGAAGGAGAGAAGTCAGAACAATCCCCATTCAGTGTTGTGCTGTGATATTTGTTCACTGCACCTTGTAAAACCATCCATTCCTCTAAATAGGTGGTTGTTCAAGTATGAAGAGGAGTGAAAGAACATTTTTCTGTCAGATTGATCTTATACAGACCTGCTTCATATCAGCTGAACTGGAACAGTTGCACAGTGCTTGTGGTGTACTTGTACCTACATTCAACTACTATAACAAATAAAGTTTCAGAGCCTTTCCTTTTTAGTTGATTATACGTGAGGCAAAAGTACAAAGTTATTTCAGAAAGATAAACGTGTATGCAGCCTTAAAAACAGACCAAAAAAACACACTTGTTGGTTCTCATCAGTCTTGATGTGGAGCTAAATATATAACTAAATACGTTGCTATACCACATACTTAAAAAGGAGGCAAGCAAAAGAAGAATTAAGCTGTTCTTAGTGGGAACAGAAAGTTTAGCAGGTTGACAGGACAGAATGATTTTGTTTTTCTTTGGAAAATTTAGCCTGAGCCAAAAGTCCTAAAAAGTAAGTCCTAAAAACTTGGACTAACTTGCTAGAGAAGGATGACTACTGTTCTTGAAATCAGCCTGAACGAAGCAGGATTGAAAGCCATTTAGCACATAGACTCAAATTTTGCTTCTGTCTACTGGAGAAATACACCAACGTCTGCTGTTTATTGCTGGAGTCCATAGGGTAGTATTAACAGCAAGCAGGCAGGGGCATGGCCAGTCTGACCTTGTGTGCTACCTGTGGTGTTAGCAATTTCTGAAAGATCTTGCAGGTGCACCAAAACAGTAAGAAGTTTAAGAATATGAGGGGAATACCATGTCACGCTGATCGTAGAGAAAAGGAAAGGCTGGACATAGTTTGGTCCAGTTCAAGTCTGGATTGAAATCAGACATAAATACTCAGAATTTTTACTTTCATCTCACTGAAATTCAGTTGATCAATGAGAACAGATAAATGCTTAAAATGTGAATGGAAAAAAAATGCACCACCAACCTCCAAAAAAACCAACCCTGTAAGTGGTTCGGTTCTTGTCCTATCATTTGCATATACTCCCACACAGGGAAACTGTAATGGAATGGTGGAATTTCACATGAATGTACAATTTCAAGTTGTATTCAGCAAAATTGGGTCACAAGCAAAAGCACCTGGAAGAACAAACTCTAGTGGCTCCACACAGCTTGGGGAAGGCGGGAATTAGAAGGATGTCCTGTCTGCAAACACAGCAAGGAGCTGAGTAATGATAATGAAAGCAAAACTGAAGGCAACTCCTTTTGCAGAATAGCACAAAAGTCTCTCAAAACAAATGGAGAAAACTCAGCATCTGCTCACCTCCATTTCATGCAACAAGCACATAGGCATGAAAAGGAGCAATTGATGTCGTCTACCTTGTTCAAAGCATTTGGCACTGTCTTGCATGACGTCCTTGTCTCTAAATTGGAGAGACATGGATGTGACAGAGGGACCGCTTGGTGGATAAGGATTGGCTGGGTGGTCATACTCAAAGAACGGTGGTTGATGTCTTGATGTTCAGGTGGAGACCAGTGATGAATGGCATTCTTCAGGGGTTGCTATTGGTTTTGTTGCTGTTTAACATCTTTGTTGGTAACATGGACAGTGGGACTGAGTGTGCCCTCAGAAAGTTTGCCAATGGCACCAACCTGTGTGGGGCAGTCGACATGCTGGAGGGAAGGGATGCCATCCAGAGGGACCTGGACAGGTTTAAGGGGTGGGCCTGTGGAATCACCAAGTGATAAGATGAGGGCAAATGGCCTCAAGTTGCACCAGGGAAGTTTACGTTGGATATTAGGAGAAATTTCTTTACTGAAAGGGTTGTGTGGCGTTGGAATAGGCTGTCTAGAGAAGTGTTTGAGTCACCACCATCCCTGGAGGTCTTCAAGAAACATTTAGGTACAGGTTTGTAGCACGCTTTAGTGGTGGACTTGTCAGTACTATGTTAAAGGTTGTGATCTTAGAGGTCTTTTCCAACCTGAATAATCCTATGATAAGGACATGGATGTGTTGGAGCATGTCCAGAGGATGGCTGTGAGGATGGATGCGAGGGCTGGAGCACCTCTCCTCAGAAGACAGGTTGAGGCAGTTGGGGTTGTTCAGCCTGGAGAAGAGAAGAGAAGGCAAGGCTCCAGGGAGACCTTATAGTGGCCTTCCAGTACATAGAGGGGCCTACAGAAATGGTGGGGTGGACTCTTTGTCAGGGAGTGTAGTGATAACACAAGGAAAAATGGCATTAAAATGAGAGAGTAGATTTAGACTAGTTATAAGGACAAAATTCTTCACTCAGAAGGTGGTGAGGCACTGGCACAGGTTGCCCAGAGAAGCTGTGGATGCCCCATCCCTAGAAGTGTTCAAGGCCAGGCTGGGCAACCTGGTCTGGTGGGAGGTGTCTCTGCCCATGGCAGTGGAGCTGGAACTGGGTGATCCTTGGGGTCACTTTCAACCCAAATTATTATATGGCAGGCAGGAAAGCAGATTTAAAAAGCATAGGGAGTCTTCAAAGGCATCAGATTAAAAAAAAAAAAAGCAATGAAATTATGGCTGACTAAGAATAGACTGTTATCAATAAGCAGATGAATGAAATGTCCTTATATTTAAAAAAAACAACATTAAAAATGGCACTATTATCATCATGGGCTGAGCATACTGAACTGGCTCACAAACATGAACTGGCTCACAAAACCCCTCAGCAAGTAAGCTCGTATTCCCAATAGTTGCTCTGATGCAAGGTTAAGAGTCACCACATTCTCCGTCTCTAGCAGCGAAGCTAGCATGAAAAATGCTCTTTCCCAGCCCCATGTTCCTGCAAGGCCCCTGCATTGTGCTTTATCACACCTTCTGATCTGAAGAGACAACTATTCAGAGGCTGTGTTGTAAATTGAACGGTTGCAGTGATCCAGACCTTTGCCTCCTTTCGCCACAAGTTCTTGTGTCATGGCAAAAAGATGCTCTCTGGCTAGTTCACAACAGCAGTTGTGATACCCAACGTTTACTGGCTGCTGCAACACTTTGAGTCAATGATTTAAGGGAGACTTGTCAGCAAGGACTCCACTTCTTCTCCTAAGTTGTAACTTTAATTATCATTATGTATGAACAAAAATGACAATTATGTAGCATTTTTGACCTCCTTTACTACTTGCCTATACTCATCCCGGTGAAAATGTTAGACTTGATAACTCTGTAACATTCATAGCTCTAATTTTTTATTGCTGGGTCAGCTTGGAGGAAGATGTAATAAAATAACAGTAGTGTGGAAATAGGGAAAGATTAACTACTTAATGTAAATATGTAAAGAATTCTGAATTTCTTGGCTATTATTCTTTAGCTTGGTCAGAGGTGTCTGTAAAGAAAACTGGTCAAGGGTAAAAATAATGCTGAGTGAGCTATAACTACAGGAACCAAGGCTTGTAGGTCATCCTCAAATACGTTAAGCAAACATTCCATTCCAATCAATTGCAGTGGGCTGAATCATGAGGCATTTTGCTGGGTATAACAGGTTATTAAAGTGATAAGACAAATACATGGCAAAATAAACCTCAGTTTTACTTGATAGGTTTTCCAAAGTGTGTCTCCAGAAAAACTCTTGAGTAAATGACTTGACTGTTTTGATAGGAATTTTTGAAAGCAAATGCACGTACATTCATCCTTTAGTCAGGGTTTTGTGGACTCCTAATGCTCTGCTAACCTTGCTTTTTAAATGCAAGCCTTCTGCATGTGATTTGGACAAAATAGTCTATGACACAATAAAGGCAAAGCTTTGGGAAGGAACATAATCTGATGGCAGATAGCATAGGTTCATGTTGCTCCAGCCAGTGGATGTGGAAGTCAGAGGGCCCTAAGAAGAGAATACAAAGCAAACAGTCTAGGTATCTTCTACTTCCTGCAGTGTTTTGTAGTTTTTGTATTTCTGTGATTGTATTTGTGTGTCTGTTGAAAACTCAGTTTGGAAAGTGTCATGCAAATGTATGGTACTTGGAAATGCTACATATTTGGTTAGAATCTTGTAAAATCTTGTAAGTGTAGGTTCTTGCAAGTTGTAATATTTAAAGTGGGGCTTATTTGTATCCATAATACAACTAATGTTTTAGGCCTAGGTAACATTTATAACAAGTCTATTTTCTTGTTGCAGAGTTTCTTTAGGGGCATTTTGGATAGTAATTTTTAAGTAGTTACTTTCTGCTCAGGAATAAGCTTTCCTAATACAGATTGACATCATGAACAGCATGTACAAACATAATGTACATATGAAAAACAGAGATCAGAAATATCTTGGAAGAGGTCTACCCTGGCCCCACAGGTGGTGGTGTGCCCTGTCCTGAATAGCTTTGGTGCTTACAAGGGTGATTACCAAAGGCAGGCTGCTGTGCTGGAATGACGTTCTGTTATTCTTTTAAAGCAATCCATAGGATGCTGTCCCTAATGCTAAGCAGATTGACTGTGTTGTGATTGCAATTAACTGGCATGCTGAATACTGCACCACACAGTTAATGTGTGGTGTAATGTGTAAAGTGTAATCCTCTTGGCTTAATTGTACGCTTAGATGCTGTTTCGTGGTAGGCACTTCAGTCATTATATAGCAAAATTGGATTTTTGATTGGGGAATATCTAACTCTTTGCAAGGTTTGGCTAGCCTGATGCATTAGAAACTTGATACTGTGAAAACTTCCAGATAAAAGGCACCATCAGTTTTCCTGAAGCTTTTGTCTAAATTGGAAATTGAAGACTAGCTGGCTATCTCTTGTGATAGCAGCAACTGAATGCATAGCATAGGACAGACTGATGTGTTTGGCTGTGAGCCAGGGGTGGTTAGAGAAAGGTGTTGTGGGCTATGGGCTCTGACCTGTGGTGGAATTTGGAGTATGAAACCTTTGGTGTTTCAGATTCATCTTGGTAAATAGACAGAAAGACCCTAAACAAAACTTCGAAGTATGCTTTTATGTACTGTGTGTTCTCTTATTCCTGTGCTATTTTATATAGCACGTGCTGACATAAAGTCACTCTGGAGAATAGTACCACCCTTGTTTGTCTGTTTGTGGTATCTGAACTTCAGCGAGGTTATCAGCTTCCCTTTTTACGCTTGTTTTAAATTCGTTGGACTGTGGAGAGAATAGGGTGTTTTTAACAAGATCTTTCTTACTTGTTTAGATTGGTTGTGGATTTATGTAATTTTTTTTGTTTGTTTTAACTTGTTTACTTGACTGTGGAGAGAGCATTTCAGATTTAGTCTAACTTTTCATGGGTTAGGGTTTCAGCTTGTGATAAAACTACTGTAAGTGAACAAACTGGTGCATGCTTTCAGCCCAAAGTGACTGCAAAATAATGTTATTCTGTCTCTCTCTCTCTCTCTCTCTCTCTCTCTCTCTCTCTCTCTCTCTCTCTC
>NC_048894.1:63209575-63282038 GCF_011077185.1 Oxyura jamaicensis | reverse complement strand
CTCTCTCTCTCTCTCTCTCTCTCTCTCTCTCTCTCTCTCTCTCTCTCACACACACACACACACACACAGACACAGACACAGACACACAGACACACACACACACACACACAGACACACACACACAAGTACGTACGTACATACATATGTACGTACGTACGGGATGATGGAGGAGCCTCCCTACCCACTTAGCAGTACTCAGCTGCTCAGTAAATGCCTTGGGGCTCCTGAGGCCATACTGTTAGCCTCCTCACACAAAACCCAGCACCCTGTGTTTGCAATGGACTAAGACTGTTTGCACATATGCTTGTTGTGGCCCAGATGAAGTGAGTTAAACCACAAACTCGTTTGTTCATCTCATTTGGTAGTTCATGTTAACTGTAGCAGGAAACACGAGAAACTCTGTGCTTAAAGTTAATCTGCTGAAAAAATAAGCCTGTACGGGTGCTCTTTATTTGTTTAAAAACAGTCTATTTACTTAGCTCCAGCACTTTCATAATGATATTAGTGGACTTTCACTTTTCATAGAACCATACAATCATTTAGGTTGGAAAAGACCTTAAGATCATCAAGTCCACCATCAACCTAACACTACCACCTCTAAACCATGCTGCTAAGTGCCACATCCATACGTCTCTTAAGTACCTCTAGGGCTGGAGACCCCACCACTTCACTGGGCAGCCCCTTCCAAGGCCTGGCCACCCTCTCTGGGAGGAAATCCTTCCTGACACCCAGCCCAACCTCCCCCTCATGCAGCTCAGGGCTGTCACCTCACATCCTGTCATTTGTCACCTGAGCAAGGAGAGTGACATGCTGCTCCTGGCTATGGCCTCCTGTCAGGCAGCTATGGAGAGCTCTGCCCTCAGCCTCCTCCTCTCCAGACTGAGCAGCTTCCAGCACCCCCAGCCGCTCCTCACTCCTCTTGTTTTCTCTTCAACAGTTTTGGTGCTCTTCTCTGTATATGCTCAAGCAACCCAAATCTTTTGTGAGGTCAGGGGCCCAAAACTGAGCACAGAGCTCAAGGTGCGGCCTCACCAGAGCCAAGTACAGGAAGACAATCCCTTCCTGCTGGCCACACAATTTTTGATGCAGGCCAGGATGGCACTGGCCTTCTCAGCCACTGAGGCACACCACTGGCTCATGTTCATCTCACTGTCAGCCAGCACTCCCAGGTCCTTTTCTTCTGGCAACTTTCCAGCCACTCTTCCCCAAGCCTATATGGCTGCATGGGGTTGTTATGACCCAAGTGCAGCACCCAGCACTTAGCCTTCTTGAATCTCATACAAGTGATACAAGTGGACGTGGCCCATCAATCCAGCCTATCCAGATCCCTCTACAAAGCCTTCCTACCCTCAAGTAGAGGTCAATACTTGCGCCCAACTTGGTGTCTGCAAATTCACTGAGGGTGCACTTGATGCCCTCGTCAAGAGCGCTGATAAAAATGTTAAACAGTATCAGTCCCAGAGCTGAGCCCTGGGGAATACCACTGGTGAACAGCCACGAACTGGCATAAACTCCATTCACTGTGGCCCTTTAGGCCAGACTGCCCAGCCAGATTTTTAGTCAATGAACAATACCTCCATCCAAGCCATGAGCCGCCAGTTTCTCCAGGAGAATGCTGTGGGAAACAGTACCAAATATTTTGCTATAGACCACAGCCTTTTCCTTGTCCACTAAACATGTCATTATATCATAGGAGGAGATCAGGTTTGTCAAGCAGGACCTACATTTCATGCTGGCTGGGCCTGATCACCTGGTTGTCCTTCACTTTTATTTTATTTATTTATTTTTGCATGTGATTGGTACAGTTTAAACTGGTTAAGTATTATCTGATTCTCCATTTTGAATGTTGTTGCATGCTGGGATTTGCAGCCTTAAAAGTAAAACTGATGTAACTCCCTGTGCACAAGTATACATGCATACTCTGGCCTAACCCAGCTGAGGTCCAGTGATTTAGGCTAAGAAGAAGTTAGCCTGTGCTGACTGTGTCCTGAAGCAATTACTCATATTCAATTCCACAAATCAGGAGGTGGTAACAGTTTAAGCTGCCACAAGTGTTTGCAAAGTGAGTTTCAACATTGATTTGGGTTCAACCACACAAATGCAATCTTACCACCTCATACAGATTCCTTAGACATGATGAGGTGTAGCTTTTCTGATGCTGTTTTACTACAGGAGGAGCAAATCTGGCACTTTGTTAGTGTTATCTCTGCTGTGTAATTAGCCACTCACCTTTTTTTTTTTTTTTTTTTTTTTAACCCCTCTCTGGAGTAGTCTGGCTGGCATCCACTGGACTGTTCTGGCAGGAAGGCAATGACACTATCAGGAGAAGATTGCTAGGGGCTCAGATGAGTTAGCTGCATATGTAAGCAATGATGCCGTAAAAAAACGTCTCTCTTGTACCCACTGTGTTGTATGACACTTTAAGTATTTCATTTAGAGTGAAGAAGTGTTGTGGGTGGAGGGTGATCTTGTGGGTAGCTAGAACCAATCCCACAGAGGACTTAGGTACCAAGAAAGAGACAATGTACTGGAGTTTTATTTTGGGACTGCTTGACCTGATTTCAGGCAAGTTTTATCCTGTTTTTAGCATTTTGGATTTGAGATTTATCTAACTGGGAGCTGTAAGGATGAAAGGAAATGGGGAGAACTTGCCTGAGAATAAATACACCTTGATTTATTTGTGTAAACATCAGTCTGCCGAAAGCCTGCACTGTGTTTTTTAGAACAAAATTAACTCTTATCTCTCAAACTGTTAGGGATTCCTCACATTCCTTTGACAAATGAGGATATTGGCCCATGAACAAACTAGTGAACCATGAATACAGCTGTGAGTGTGTGTTGCGTTGTGCAGAGGTGATCAGTACCTGTTAGTATGCTCATTGTGCTGGTTACTACTGCAATGTTGACCTGTAGTGAGCAGAAGGTAGCTTACTGATAGAGGTGCAAGTCTCCCTCATGCTTACTGCAGGGTAAGGCCATGCACACGGGCATTGGCCATAAATGTTGTGAGGACACTTTAAGCGTACACCATAACTTATGCCATGGTAACTTTTTCATCTACACGTAGCTTTAGTTTAATTTAACATCTTACGTGAGATTAACAAAGAGAAAATGTTTAATGCCCCCTCTTTCTGTCTGCAGGTTAAGGAGAATGGCTTATGGCATGTTTGAACTTTACTTAGCACTAACAGCAGGGATTTTTAAAAAATTTATTTTGTATTTAATTTGAGGGAGAATGCAAAGTTTTGGTGGCAGAGCTCAGTGGTTGGTTCCCGTGGTTTAAGTCAGCATGTTCTTGTTATAGAAAACAGAGAGCCATTGGGATAAAACTTAAGTCCTGCAGATGTTTAATGACAGGTTTCAGCAAATTTACGAACTCCTCAACTATGTAGCACAACATCAGAGCCAGACACCATGGACAATATCTTTCAAATAAATATTTAGAAGTTGCCAGTGGAAGCTAAACTCTGCAAAATATGAAGTCATTCTCATAAGGGTTTAGATCTGTTAAATATCATGTAAATATCATTCTTGAAGCTAATGTTTGTATGCCTAAATCAGGAACATACTGCAATGCATGTTAGCTCACATGTGGAAGGGAGAAGCTTTTGCACATAGACAAGGGAAAGTACCATTGCTGTTTTAGTGTGGCATTCTGTTTAATGCACATTTCATCTTTTTATATGTCTTAAGGAAATCCTTGTGTTTTTTTTCTCTTTCAGAATCGTAATGAGATAAAAAATGGAGCAATCCTTCGGTTAACAACATCTCCAGTAAGTTACCGTTCTGTTCTTCTCTCCCTTCACAGTAAAGATTTGATTAGTAGAATCACTGTGATTTAAATATTTTCAAGCTTTAGTCACACTTTATCCCACAGTCCCCCTACAAAGGACAGTGATGGTGTGGTCACAAGAGGACTGTATGTGTTGATCTCTTTTTTTGAATTGTGGATTGGAATGGTGTCTCTTTAGTGAAATTTTGTGATAGGGTTGGCACAGCGGGGTGTTCTTTGTCTTTCACTTCTTCTCTTCCACTGGGAAGAACTTTCATGTCCACAATACCTCTGCTTCCCTGCTGGAACTGCAGCCTCACTCAAGTTCTCCTGTCCTGCCCAAAAGCTCTGAGCCAAGAGAAAAGCCTGAGGGTTGGATATGGGAGAGCTCATCTGGGCAGTGTAGGTCAGAGCTTTTCTGCTGTTGGGGTTTCTACTGAGTGAGCAACAGCTATAATGTTGAGATTTTACTGTTTTGTCTTTTATTTTTTCAATACCACCTCCTTGCCAGCTCCTCAAAAAGCATAGCAGAGTTGCTGGTTGCCTTGTAATGGCCTGTTTTCCTGCTGAGTTGAGCCATGCTGTTGCCACATACTGAAAGCCACTGTTAGTCCCAGATGTATTTCTCTGGCAGCAGCAATCACATTTCCTTACTGACAAGCACAGTGTGCCATTAATATGGTTTACCTCTTTGTGGTGGTGTTTTAGCTTCTGCAGAACCATTGCATTCTTATGGCCAAAATCTGCCCCCATGTACTGCAGCTCATTTAAGCAGGGAAGACAGAGCTGTGGTGCTTTGAATTTTGGCTTCTGTTGAACCTGTTAAGAGGGGGGTCAGATGCAAAATCTTGTCTATCTAGAAGCCACATGGAGATAAATACTGGATGGGTCACTTCTCAGCTGTAGGACCAATGTAAAAAAAAAAAAAAAAAAAAAAAAAAAGTATGTTGCCAAAAATTTCCTAGGTCCTCCAGATACTATATGCATTTTCACTTGTCCCCAGCATGCTTAACTTGATGGTGATTTATATAAAACTTAGGAGGTGACTGAGTTTGTAATGCATGTTTGTGTATACATAGAAATTGAAGAAGCCATTATGAAAACACATGCACGCCTCTGGAGTTTTTGGTTAAGTGTATCTACATGAGTGTGTCCTCTTAACAGAAAGCACACCTAAGCAGCAACTGTCTGAACAAAGACAAGAGATTTCCATTATCCTTTGTCATATTTTTCACGGTCACATACAGAATTTTACAGCTGTAGGAATAAGAACCATGGTCTTAAGCTGCTGTTGTCAGAGTCTGTGTGACTCCAAAGCTTCTTGCTATATGTGATTAGAACAGCCTTTGCATGAGAAACCACTTACCTGTGGAGTAAACCCCATCTGCTGGAGCTTCCTAAGAAACAGAAAGCCCTGGCACCAGCTCCTAACCTTTGGGACTTGTAAGAACAAATATCCAAATATCCACTCCACAGAAAAAGAGCTATCTACTGGCCAGATGTGGGATGTCGTGAAAGCAAAACAACATCTGTGGTTCATCAGGAACCAGTGTGGTCCAAACGCACTGCATCATTCTTCTGTGTAACCACAATGTGGAGTGACAGTATGAGATGACTCATGGAATCCTTCCCCATCTCAAAATCCACAATGAATTGCACCATGCAAAACTGAACTGAGGCTGTGCTTTTACACATCTGTGGAAACAGCTGTCTGTCTGCATGGTCACTTGTGCAATTGGAAATATCACCTTCAAACACAAGACAACTTTTGGATTTATAACGCTTTCTACTAATAGCTGTGGGCAGGAAGGCAGGGCCTTGCATAAGATTTTTTTGTGCTTGTTCTGTTTCTTTGGTCATCTGCCTTAGGTTCAGTCACCCAAGACAGGGCTCCTTAGGATATTGGGCTGTTACCCATTTTCTACCAAGTTAGGGACCATGCTTGCACAAGCCTACATTTAAGAGTTACACAGGGATCCTAATCTGCCATCCTGTTATGAGCTAGAAGGCCACTCTGGTTTCTAGTTGTCAGTATTGACATTTACCCCTAAACCAGGGCTTATTATCCTTTTTTTTTTTTTTTTTTTAGTTAACTTTTTCCCATAATCAGGGAAGTAACTGGAATGGAGGTTTTAAAAGTCTGTGTTGGTTTTTGTCAGATTAAAGAGTATTTGTATTCTTTAAATAGAGGTAAAATAAAGTTCTGCATGTTCCCATACTAGAATAGTGTCTTTACTTTGAAGGTACTGCTGAAGTGGTCATCATAGAGGTACCTAAAATAGATAGATTAAAGGCTTCCAAGCTGTGGTTTTTAGGCTGGTGACCCACACAATGCTTGTATTTAACCCTGAGAAGCTAACAGGCCATCTGTTTCCATTTTTTCCCCTGAAATCCTATGTGAAAGCAACTGTAGATGGAGGAGATAATGTGAAGAGAAGGCTGCAAGATACACTTCTGCAATATGGGAATGATGCTTTCCTAGCTTCCAGGGCTAGGTGGAAAATGTTTTTCTCATCCTGTGATAATATTAAGATTCTATTTTTTTTTTTCCTTTTTTTTCCCCCCTCTGTATCAGTATAAAGCTGAAATTATCTCCTCCTCTCCTCAGACAAAGAAAATAGTAGCAAAAACACTTTGTGTAGATGTGGGGAATTTGAAAGGAGGGAAAGAAAGATTAAAAGAAGTGAAGAAGAGCCCCATACAAATTATCTGGTGCCTGGGATGTGTCCATGTAGCTTCAGAGAGGTCCAAGCTTTCTACTTTCTGGCTATTGTGGGCAAGAAAAATCTGTCCTGAACTTCATAAGCCTTTTGAGGAAACTTTTTTTGAAGAGTTGAGAGGAATAGTTACGGCCAGTTCTGAAGGCTGCAGGAAATTAAAACACATTTCTAATTCTTAATTTTCATGTAATATAATAGCATCAGAAGCAAAAGTCAGGCTATACTCATTCACAGTTGCGCACCATCAGTCATAGGAAGTTGAGTGAGAAACACAAGATAGGATCTTTTGAGTTCTGTTGCTGTTAGTCTCAAGTTGTGTATTGCTCATGTATCCATTACAGATACAAGATTAAAATGGTGGGGTGAGGGGAATGAGAAATCTAGGAGAAAAACAACAGTATTTTGGGGTTGGCTTCCTTAAAATTAGGATTAGAAATCCAACTTCCCATTATCTAAATGAAATACTTTCTCTTTTTGAATCTCAAATATAGATAATTTTGGGTGCGTGTATAAATCCCTTTTTTTTCCCTGAAATTCATTGTTAATATTGCAAGAGCAAAACTGCAGTTCTGGTGTGCTGCTAAATCCATTATAAATGCTTGCCTTCAGAGATTTATGACTTGTCTATTTTAGACTTCTTTGAGTTAGAACTTACAAACACCAGTCGTTGGGCCTGGTGGGAATTTGAACTGCCTCTTTGTTTCCGCAGGTCTGTTTGCTAAGTTTGTGCAGTTCTCTGAAAGGCTGTTTTTTTCTAAACAATGCTATTTTTTCCTCTATAAACCATTCACCACACAGACACTGTGTTTCCTAGGTAACTTGAATACAGATTGAATTTCTCTCATGTTATATTTGTTCCTGTATCATCTTTCTCATTTATTTTTTTGCCATCCTATCATCTTTCTTAACAATTCTCTGTGCTGTTGTGCGTTTTTGCTGTTCTCCGTGACCTGTTCCCCCCGCTTGTCCATTTGCATTTCTGAAGGGACTCATCCAATGTTTTTTGTGCAACAATCTTTTTTGTATTTGAACATATGTGACAGGTGAAATGCCAGATTGTTATTGTCTATTTTGTGATATCCTTATTCCAGTGGGTGATGGGTAGGTGTATAAATGAGCTGTAATTGCTCCGGATTGTGAGACTGTTCCAAAAGGATAGTTCTGTCCTGCAATGAAGCAGAGACCAACCTTTTACTGTCTGCAGCTTTCTTTTGATCAGGTGCTGCAAATCCTCATTGTAATGACTAATCATTTTGAAAGGCTGCTAAAATGCTGGGAAGAATAAGCTAAGGGAACTGTTCTCTTTCTCTCTCTGCCTTTAATTTAATGATTTTGAAACAGAACTGATTATTGGGGCACTAGCTGTTTGTGTTAAACTAGCTTCTTGGGTACTTAGGAAGATGTGGCTTGCTCACGAACCATATACCTTTAATGTTGAGTCAATGGGTAGCCTTTTCTAATGTGTTTTCTGATGAGTTCTCAAACCTGTGAGTTGTTTGTAGCAGCTGTATTAGCATTTCTAGCATGAGCAGTCATGTAAATAGGGGTGTTTGCTAACAGTCATCATAGTGTTTTCCCAGAATGCTTTTACAGATATGAATAAAATTTTTTGTTTGTTTGTTTGTTTGTTTAATCTGTGATCTACCCATATAAGAAACATATAAGGGAAGAGTGGTTTTTTTCAACTTATTTTTACTTGTGCATCCAAGTCCTCTATCTTTAATGAGCAAAAGTTTGGGGAATCTGATCTACAATTCATCTACAGCTGTCTTAATCTGTGTTCAACTGACTTAATAACCTTTAAGTTGGGTAAATACATGCATATCAAGTCTATGATTGTGATTACATTTGTTATGTAGTGGTGAATTAGTTATTATTAAACCCTATACCAAGAGCACTGATTGTGGAAGTCGTTGAGCTACTTTTATATTTGTCTACACTTAATACAAGAGGAAGATCTGGGAAGTGGAGTTGTATTCTGTCTTTTGGAGAGACCAATGGGTAAAGGTTCAGTGTCATGTGTTCAGGTTTCAAAGTCATATTTTAATTAGTAAGAAAAAATGATTATTTCAAAAGCAGGGGTAGGAAAAAAGCACTGCTTCTCAAACACTCCTAAGTGGCTACTGATTGCATAAATGTCTTTTAGGCATATTTGCATAATATGTACAGTTATATATCTGCAATGATTTTATCATTGTTTTAGTACACAGCTCTAGACATGACCATTTCCCTGTTCCTCTGTTTCTGCCTCCTTAACTATGTCTAGTGGTTGCACAGGACTGCTCCGTGAATTACATTTGTACAGTGCTTTGGACTGTAGAAACTGTGATTGCTGAGTATTAATATAAAAATGTTAAAAAATTAATGCCTTTGCTAGTTAAAGTGGAATCTCATTGCCTACCTGGCATCAGATGCTAGCTAGTCTTGCTGGGTTTGTTGAATTTGGTTTGCATATAATGATGGTTATATAAAATGTCTGCTCCTCCATTGCTTTCTGTCATATATGCAGTTGTCAGTGAAGTGGCAGTAACATGCCCGGAGAAGGTAGCAGTTTAAACCACCACAGTGTTTCAACACTTATTGATATAAGTATTGTTAAGTCACTTAAATCACAGAAGTGCATATTTGGTTAGTAAAAAAATGTATTTGCGAGTTACTGATGTCCTTTTTTTCTAGCAGAAAGATGAATAATATGACTAATATCTACAGGGAAGATGAAAATATTTTTTGCTTTTTGTAAAGAATAAAGAGGAAAACTGGTAACATAACCTTAAAACAGCCACAGACAAGAAAATCAATACAGTCCAGATTTCTTCCATAGCACATCAATATTTGATTGTGGTTGCATTTGGAACGTATGTCTTCCCTTCTGCCCTGGCTTGCTGTATTTTGTGTTCTTTACAGAAGCCTCGTGGGCATCTGTGTAATAACTTGCTTTCAAAGTTTGATGCACAAAATCTTCAGTGCTAAACAAGTGATAATTTGATCAGTAGAACCCTTTGTTAGGATGTTCTTGGGATTCCTAACCTCCAAACAGCTATCTGAGGCTCTAAGCAAGTCACATCTTGGATTTAGGTCATGAGTTTTCTTTTTAATCTGTCATCCCATCAAGCTGCTTCTTTTAAGCACTGCTGTTCTCTAAGGGCAACCTTTCTGGCTGTCCTTAGAGCAAGTCATTTCAGACTAGACATGTAGCTTATGCCTCTTGGCAGCCTCTTAAAATGCTTGGTCTTCAACAGCACGTTTTACAAGTTTCCTGTCTTCCGGCGTTCCTAAACAGGAGAGCAGTCAATGCTGTCTTACATTTACTTCAACAACTGTGTATCTGTTAATTCCTTCATAACAGTTCTCACTTTATATATTTATTTATTGTTCTCACCTGAATGATACTTCAGCAGGAGCAGAGACATGGCAGCTAGTGCTATGGTTGCTTTAATGAGCTGTGCTCTCTGTTCATCCACTGATGGATTGTAAATCATTAAAATAGCTCCCTGCTAAGTACTCCGAGCATATTTCATCTGGGTTTCATTTTTTAATGCAGTCATAAGTTATCTGTATATTCCATAAGCATGTATGAGTGCTATGGCAACAAGGACTAGGACGCTTGAGAGAACTGCATGGTATTCAATGAAGTGATGTTTTCACCCGTCAGGCACTTTCAGTGACAACAGCCAATGTTACTTTTGGCCATGTTTCCAGTGAGATGTGTACCAATGATTTTGTTGAGACAAATATTTGTGTAGCCCATTAATTAAGATCTACTCTGCCATTTCCTTTTTCCAATATGAGAAGGATTGAGTTTTGTTGGATGCAGTAGCTTGCAAAACTTGTTTGATGTAGGTCAAGTACAGCTGTGTAGAAACTTTTCTGAGAGGGCATTTAGCAATGGCGTAGTTCAATAAAGCATGGGATGTTAATAAATTTTCTTTTATGTGCTTAAAATAGGGCTGAATAACTTTTGTAACAAAGAGACATTGCATTATAGATTTTGTGACACCAAACTGTCTCAGATTTACAATTTTATTTTGGTTTTAGTGTGGTGCTCTCACCAGCTTCACAGGAACTAGGACTAACATATCTCTGTTGAAAAGTTGGTCCTGCTGCTGTCCCGCAGAGTAGGTGAGCTGTTAATTGCACATCCCTGTGCTGGTCTTCTCTGTTTTGGAGAGAGATAAGGTTAGCTCTTTCCCAGATGGGTATTTATTCATATGTAATGGAAGTCTAATGGGCAGCAGCAGTTCCCAGTTCCAGGTGTTTATGGTGGGGGTAGGAATCCCTTCCCAAGAGGAAGGGTAAACTTGACAATTAATAAGCTATTGTTAATATGTATGCAGATGAGGTCTTGGTCATACAGCAGTTGCAGATGTGATGTGAAAGGGTTTGGAAGAGGATGTTCTCCTGGCTCTGCTCACATATCCTCTTTTGCTTGCTGCTGTGTTATATGTGAGGTTACCATCCCCACCTGTCTGGCCATAGCTCTGCTGCCTATTTTAATTCCTCCGATTTAGTGTTTGAGTAACTCAGGAGTGCTACTTAGTCACAGTGAACCAAATGCTTTGTTCATCCTTGATGTTTGCTTCATTTTCATGGGGTCCAGAAGCCTTCAGAAGAAGACCTGCTTCCCATGGAGAGATGGTAGCGTTGTAGCCTTCAGACAGTGAGGGGAGCAGGGGTGCTAACCTCCTGGAACCATGGCAGATGATGGAGGATATGCACAGACCTTAATGAGCAAAATGATTTAAGCAATCATTTCCAAAGTCAGGGGAATGTAGCACCTAGGTTGATACTGAAGACTTTCCAAAGTGCTTCTTTTCTGAAGGAGGTGGGAATTCAGACATTGCATGCATTCTGAGAAAGAGTAATATTTTGAGGGTACATTGCTTCTCTGGATCTTCCTCACTTGTTACTCCAGGGAGTCCTGAGAAGATCAAGCTTAATGTAGCGCTTTTTTGATGAGGTAGGAGGTGGCTGTTGAACTTCTAGTTCATGCGGTAGTAGTGGTTGCTTGGAATTTTTGTAGCTAATTGTACAACAGTATTTTATCAAAATTTCCTTTGTGTACTCCGAAGAAGAAGATGGTTTGGAGGAATTATTTTGTGGCTACCCTGGATGTTGGAAGTTAATGGGATCTGTTTTTATTTCTTCCATGGGCTTTGGCACATGATTTTGGTCTACCAGCTGCTTATGTTTGAGAGAATATATATATATATATATATATATTTATTTATTACCATTCAGACAGCCATTGTCCATTACAGAGAGAAGATATAAGTCATTGTTTCTCTACTACAGCTTGAGCCAATTGAGAGTAGGTAATTTATGGTGGCAAAGGGGTGTTTTGGATGACAGGATTGTGCCTCTTTATAGATAATGTAACTGCTATGGCTATACCACCTGATGCTTAAGGCATAGAAAACCCCTGAAATAAAGTATATTTTATTTATCTTCAATACTGTCTTAGTTTAAGATGTTAACCACAGTTATATTAACTAGAAACTAGAAAGTATTTCCTCGCTGTACATGCTTCTCTTGAGTAGAAAGGTTCTGTGAAAACCTGAGTGTAGACCATACATTCCTTTTTTTCTTTATAAAAAAAAGGGGGGGGGAAGTAACTTTTTTTTTTTTTTTTTTCTCAGAGGATACTGGGACATTCAATTTATCAATGCTTGTGAAGCAGTAAAAATTATGTTGATAGGAAACTATCTATAACACAGTAGTTTTACTTTTTCCTCTGTTCTCTGTTTAAATGTTCACTTCCACTAAAAATGTCTACTATCTTCATCTGCAGAGATGATCATCTCTGTGAAGAGTATATTCATTACTTGAACAGAAAACTAATTGTCTGTCAGCGCAGCCTTTTTTTTTTTTTTTTCTTATTTTTCTTCTATTGCTGAGAAGGAATAAACAAAACCTCAGAGAAAGTAACACTGAACAGAATTTACCATTAATCTGGTTTCCTATAGTGAATTTTGATTAACTTTTGAATTTTGATGAACTTTTCTATAAGAAGTGAATTTTGGAAAAAATAAAACAAAAAACAACAACAAAAAAACAAACAAACAAACAAAAAGGCAAGTATTTGCATATGAGGAGGATTCTTTTTCTAAGAGAAGCACTGCCTAGCTATTAACTAGTGCTTTTGGGAACTGTGTTTAGGTAAGTGAAAGCATCAGGCTGAAACTGTGAGATGTAAAGTATTTGTACAGCTAAACAAAAGGACAAATTTGTAATTTAATATGCTTTACTTATATATCCCCTTAGCGTTTTTTTTGTTTGTTTGGTTGGTTGGTTGTTTTTTTTTTAATCATTGGTGTTATGTTTGGATATTGCTGCCTCGTCATCCTGTATTTAAAGTGTTAATGGTCAGAGTAGCCTCATAGATGCGCTATTGAATTTACACAAAAATGTATGAGTGGTAATATAGCATGTGGGAAGTAATCATTCCTATGCTTTTTTAGAGAGAATATGGGTTTTTGAATTGATTGAGAGCAAGTGGAAGAGAAGAGAGGGAGGAAGGAACAGAAGGCCCGATATTGGGCTCTTTTGACATAACTTGTTTAGGACAGTATATAGTCTTTATTAATAAAGGTCATGAGAAATGCTTAAACCAAGGTAGTGTTGCCAGGAAAAAAAATATTGTCATTACTATACTGATATTGTCTGATGTGATTTATTTCCATTTTTACTTTTATTGATATGGTACACTAACTCTTCAAGCCAAAGGCTGTATTTTGCAATGCTTGCATTTTGACTGCCACAATGGAATGTCTATCCGTTGCTCTATTTACGATTCTGCAACAATCCAAATAATTATACATAATTATTGGAGGAGAAATACACGACTAGTATAATTTTGTAAAAGTAACGTGCATTTGAGCTACTTGAACATTTCAGAGAATGTAAATGTTAAATATAATTAATATTAAACATGGACATGGTTCCTGTTTGCACTAACATTTTATTTGTTATAGTCATTGCAAATAAGTTCTTTTTGTTTTGTTTTGAATGTTTTTTCTTTCAGGCTCAAAATGCCCAGCAGCTCCATGAAAGGATTCAATCTTCTAGTATGGATGCAAAGTTAGAAGCACTGAAAGACTTAGCAAACTACTCACGCGATGTTACTTTTGCCCAAGAATTTATAAACCTAGATGGCATTTCTCTCCTAACACAAATGGTTGAAAGTGGCACAGAGTAAGTATTCTGCTTAAATTATGATGTTTATCCCATATGGTGTATGGGTAGACTCTGAGTACCTGAAGTATTTCTACAACTACTAAGATAACATAAAGTGTCAAATCTAAACAGTTCTCTGCTGCTAGGATAGTATATCCATTATCAATGAGAATATATTATGTATTTTTAGTTTTCCCTAACAATGAAATGGTTCAATGAAATGGAAAGGGGAGTGAGCAATGTCACAAGTAACGCTCCATGCTACAAAATTTTGAGGAAGACTGTGGTCATAGTTTCTCCCTTTCCCATTAGAATTTAGATAAATCATTGATAGTTCATTAAAAGGCTGATATTTAAGTGATGTCACATGAAAACTGTGTTTTAAATTCAATGTTTTTCAAAACATTGTAGAACATGGAATGGCAAAATCTAGTGCTTGCATTTTATTTTCATTTTTACTGTTTCAGTTCTGGCAGAGGTTTGTCAAATGACAATGGCTTTTTGAAATTATCTCTGAAATTTTGAAATTTTATCTCTGAAAATACTTTTTGAAATTTTATCTCTGAAAATACTTCTGTTCTTTACCAGAACATCTTATTGATTTTAACCGCTGCTGAAATTTTGGACTGTGGTACTGAATGAGTTTCCCTTGTCTTAATGTGGATGCTACAACAACAAATATATCAACTGGATTATTGCATTATTAAATTATGTTTTAAATTACTGCTTCAAGTAGGTTTTTGAATTCGAGTCAGAGTTTTTAGTGCTTTGCAGTCAGTGTCAACTTCTGCTACATATGAGGAATCAACAGTTCCCATACCCTTTGCTGAGAGAAAATAAACATTCTGAAGGTACCCCTCCACATTCCATGGGGATGTTCAGTCTTGTGGACTAGGCATCAGAAGTCCGTTGCTGAAATCGGTTTAAATCCACCCTCAAATGTGCTTGTGTTCCCTCAGGTTCAAGAAAGTAAGTAATTTAGGGAGTAAAGCAAAAGCAGTTAGTGGCCTTTGAAATGGAATCATCTGCGATGATCCCATGCAAAATGTACTGTGAATTTTCAAAAGCAAACAAATAAAAAACAACCAACCAACCAAAAAACCTTATTAGAATCTAGTAATCCTTAGACTGGAAAATGTGCATACTCTTGCTGATTAGCCTGTTAGGTGGCTAATGGTCTGTTGTTGGACTTTGAATCTCCATTGCCTTACTCCAGTGGTATACTGGAGATCCTGTATGTCATCATTTCATCTTCAGTATTTTGGGTTTATGGTCTTTATTTTTTTGGAGTGACGTGGTCTCTGGCACATATTATGTCACTTTAATAAACAGAAAACTTTTTTTATATATTAGTCAAATCATCTTATATTCATATACTTTTTTTAAGGACCAAATTAAATTAAAACTAAAGATCTGTTTAAGTTAATGTAAAAGTATAAATACAGTTATATCCACCACTTCCCACTGAACTAATTAAAAAAATTACCGAATGGGCATGCTTGTATGTGCCTAGGAAGATCACAAGCAATTTAAAAGTCACTGCCTCTGTAGTTTATTTTGCCATGGATTTAGTTAAATGGTTTACCTTCTACACTGTGAAAGGTATTTAAGCTAAAGCTCTTTATTTTGTATTGAAACATACAAGGAACGTTCACTGTTTTTTTTTTTTTTTTTTTTTTTTTTTTAAAGCACTGCTTTTAGCTTCATCAAGGCTAAAGCAAGTGCCCTCCTCACCCTTCAGATGCGTCTGTACTATTGCTTTGTAGCTGAGAGCCGGGCCAAGCTGTACCATACTGGTCTGGTTTAATAGTTAACTGTTTTCTGGGAGGGGAAATTACTTAAGCTGGCACTGCTGCTGAAAGAAATGCTCAGCAATTTACACCCTGGTAATAATTCATGTCTGAGGGCACAAGTTTTCAGACCACATGGCAGACTTGTAGACTGGACATATGAGCAGAGTCCCATTGCATTTTCTTTTTTTTTTTTTTTTTTTTGGTAAGTGGCTTTCCTTTGGAGGAATTTCAACTTCTTCTTTTGTAACTGGTGTAATGTATCACCAAAGAGGTATTGATTGATCTACCTGTCTAATCTATTTCTCACAGTTTCTGCCTGTGGGGAAAAACATTGTCTAGTTTAGGCATTGAGCAAAGATTCATAGTAAATATTTCCAGCATCTTCACATGTTGATAAACACTCAGTACTCACTGCAGTCTTTTTCATATTTATCAATCTAGACAACCTGTATTTCTGTTTTTTTTCCAAGTCTTCCTTAGTGAAGGGACTTTGTAAAGCAAGGACATCTGTGCTACACCATGCATTCCCTTCTACTTTTATGCTGTGCATCACTGTCGTTTAATAGAACTTCAGATTTAATGAAAGGAGCAAATCCCAATATAAAGAGACTCAAGCTAAGCCTGCTGTGGTGCTGCTGCTTCCCTTTCAGGTCTGACTTCAAGCTATTGATTCTGACCTCCTACTTCAGGGTCTGTCACTCATTGGACTTCTTGTTGTTTCAACACGCTAAGCCAACAGACAAAGTACTTCTAGGGAAGAATCATTAATAATAGTGTTTTTTAACTTGATTATTGTAGTAAAACAACTTTTCAAAATGTCCCATGAGTGAGCAAAGTATGTGTGAGAAGAGAAGAGGAGAGAGTGGAACAAGCAGGACTGACAGCACTTTGAGTTCCCTAATCTGTCAAGGAAAACCAACCAGAGTCAGTAAAATGTTCTCAGATGTTCTCTAGTCCTGCTTTTCCTTGGACTCTCTGCAATGCCATTCATGAGACAGCCCACAAGATGCTGGTTGAACTGGCCAACCTGGCTGAAGGTCTCCTTGCCGTTAGCTCGCATACCGGGCCTGCCCCTTCAACTGCATGGCCTTTGGGGCTGTGCTGCTGAACAGGTCACCAAAAAGCTCTCTTCCTTTCTCTTTCCCTTCCTAATACTTGCCACTTGGTGGTATTTTTAACTCTGATCATTTCAGTGTCCGTAGGTTGATCTCCTCAAACAGTTATGTTAGCATTATGTGGAGGTGGGCTGTGTTGGAGGAGGAAGGAGCCAGAAGGTTGAGGGAAGGCTGGAAACCTCTTTGATGGACCATGTGTCTTTAACGTGGAGTTATCTTACCTAACTTTGAGTTAGTGTTGATTAGCTAGCCTGGCTTGAACGAGGCTACAATCCAACCGCACAGCTGATAAACCCGAATGGTTTGATGCTGCTACAAGATGGTCCAGCTCCCTGCCCTATTCTCCTGTTCTTTGTGTGCTAACCTCTGCTTTGCAGCCCAGACCCTTGAATTGGGTCTGGTGTCTGGATGCTTCAAAAACTACTACTCTATGTACTTTGGTTTTGCACAGTCAGCTTTTGCTCATTTTCAGACTTGCAGAAGAATCACAGAATCACAGAATTTCTAGGTTGGAAGAGACCTCAAGATCATCGAGTCCAACCTCTAACCTAACACTAACAGTCCCCACTAAACCATATCCCTAAGCTCTACATCTAAACGTCTTTTGAAGACTTCCAGGGATGGTGACTCCACCACCTCCCTGGGCAGCCTGTTCCAATGCCTCACAACCCTTTCAGTAAAGAAGCTCTTCCTAACATCTAACCTAAAACTCCCCTGGCGCAACTTTAGCCCATTCCCCCTTGTCCTGTCACCAGGCACGTGGGAGAACAGACCAACCCCCACCTCTCTACAGCCTCCTTTAAGGTATCTGTAGAGAGCGATAAGGTCGCCCCTGAGCCTCCTCTTCTCCAGGCTGAATAAGCCCAGCTCCCTCAGCCGCTCCTCGTAGGACTTGTTCTCCAGGCCCCTCACCAGCTTCGTCGCCCTTCTTTGGACCCGCTCAAGCACCTCGATGTCCTTCTTGTAGCGAGGGGCCCAAAACTGAACACAGTACTCGAGGTGCGTCCTCACCAGAGCCGAGTACAGGGGGATGATCACCTCCCTAGCCCTGCTGGTCACACTATTTCTGATACAAGCCAGGATGCCGTTGGCCTTCTTGGCCACCTGAGCACACTGCTGGCTCATATTCAGCCGACTGTCCACTATCACTCCCAGGTCCTTCTCTGCCTGGCAGCTCTCCAACCACTCATCTCCCAGCCTGTAGCTCTGCTTGGGGTTATTACGCCCCAGGTGCAGGACCCAGCACTTGGCCTTGTTGAACTTCATGCAGTTGACCTCAGCCCATCGGTGCAGCCTATCCAGATCCTCCTGCAGAGACTTCCTACCCTCGAGCAGATCGACACGCACCTAACTTGGTGTCATCTGCAAACTTACTGAGGGTGCACTCAATGCCCTCGTCCAGATCATTGATGAAGATGTTAAAGAGGACCGGCCCCAGCACCGAGCCCTGGGGGACGCCACTAGTGACTGGCCTCCAACTGGATTTGACTCCATTTACCACGACTCTTTGGGCCCGGCTATCCAGCCAGTTTCTAACCCAACGAAGCGTGCGCCAGTCCAAGCCAAGAGCAGCCAGTTTCTTGAGGAGAATGCTGTGGGAGACGGTGTCAAAAGCCTTGCTGAAGTCAAGGTAGACCACATCCACAGCCTTTCCCTCGTCCACCCAGCGCGCCACTTTGTCATAGAAGGAGATCAGGTTCGTCAAGCAGGACCTGCCTTCCATAAACCCATGCTGACTGGGCCTGAGAAAGAGGGGAAGTGGGAGTGAGTGGATGCAGAAAGAGCATGTGGTCTGTCCATCCTGTCCATTTCCCCCTTCCCCCCCCCCCCCAACACCCTTCCTTATGCTCTGATATTGGAACCCAGGCCCAGAGATCGGTGTGAAGCCTGTGTGGGGCCACGGGGAATGGGATACACACCGTGAGACTGGTGCTCCTCTGCGTGGAGGTCCCCTGGGTGCTTTTGTGGCCACCCATGGGTTAATACAGCTGAGGGACAGCCGTGTGGTGGGTAGAGCCCAGGGTGAGTGGGGCCTCTGTTCATGGTGTAGTACAGCTGTGCTAGAAATCGATGAATTTTGTTAATTCAGGCTTTATTCTCTATATTCCCCAAAGGGGCAAACAGCGCTCATTAAAAGTACCATCATGTTCAGTGTAAGTTTGCTCTGAGGTTTTCTTTGCACATGGAGCTCATGTTAGGGGCAGCTCTTAAGTTATAATTTGAGTCTGTAATTAAATTTTAGTGGGCAGCCTGTGGAAAGCAAGACTCCAGCTACAACTTTCACCAAGGAAAAGGCCTATGCTGTATTTATACTTGGCTTTATTTATTGTGCTACTTACTCGGTATTTTAGTGAAGCTGATGCTTGTAAAAGTACAGTGGTCAGAGCAAAGGAATGTAAAGTCCTGGGTTTCTAGTTACCTCTGCTTCATTTTGCTGGTGATGGAAAAAAGTAGTAATACAAAAAGTTGACAAGAGCTAGCAGTGTTTCATTTAACATCCTGTATCCAATTTCCGTGAATATTGAAGAAAAATAAAAGGCATTAAAAAAAAACCTTTCCAGTTTCTGATGATAGTATAGCTTGAAAAATAACAAATTAAGAGGTCTTTTTGTTTTTATTATTATTTCAATAAATAGTATTATTTCAATATTATTTTGATTTTAATATTATATGTAGTTACCATAATTTGGGCCAGATCTCTTCAAGTGCCTGCTGCTTAGAGCAGAGAAACTGTAGGCATGGTGTATGCTGGGACAAAGCCATAGGGGTTGCTGGTGAATGGATTGTAGGATGCATGGGACTCCAGTGAAGCTGAGAATGAATTTGTCAATATTCTAATATATAATTTATATTAGCAGAAATGCAACATGTCTTAGAAACTTTCCTTACCTATCTCAGTCCTGCTGTTTGAGGTGGTTCATTGCTGGTTTTCCTTTAGGCTCATTCTTGCTTCCACAGTATGCTGTGAGTCTCTTATTAAACAACAACAAGTTGTTTTTAAGGTTTATTTTTGTGGTTCAGGTGACCCATAAATAATAGTAGAAGCTACAAGACAAGGTCATGAAGAGCAAGTAAATGATGATTTCATTTTATAATTATCCATGATGCTGAATCATTTCTTATACTTGGTGCCTCTGTTATCACCAAAGAGGTATGTGTGTGCATACACAAAGTTTTTTTGCTACCCTATCTGAGATAATGTCGTTCACTCACTCAGAGATATATTCCATAGTCTAGTCCAGAATTAATATTTTTTGGAAAAATATGGCTGTGTAGGCAGTCATTCTGATGTTACAGGAGACTGGTAAAGATGTAGTGAATTTTTTCCTTGACAATGCAGATGAGTTGTGTGACTGGGACAGACTCTCAGCCTTCCTTAATAGGGAAAAAAGAACCCAACTGATAGTTTCTGTAAAGTCCCTATAAGAAAAGGAAAATACAAGTCACAGACCATAAAAAATGAATAGAGTTTTAACTCCGTATAATAGAGTTTTAACTCTGTATAGAGTTAAAAGGAATCTGAATTTATTTTTGTCATTGTCAGTAAAAATAATCTCATGACTGGGAGGAAAAAAAGGAAGACCTCTTTCAGAATTTTCAGTTTTTTTTCTATTTTCTTTTATTTTTATTTTTATTTTTTTTACTGGCAGTATCATTGTCTCTGTCACTTATCATTTGTCTGAAATCACAGATAGCTTTTGCCAAAAAGCTGAGACTATGCAAAGCCAGCTGCCTTGGCAATGAGCAGAATTGTTTCTGTTGCTGTTGGGAAGGGAGTTCTTCAGAGGTCCGCTTCATAGATGTGGATGTGCTGAGTAGCTTTATTATATAGCACAGCAGTGTCACAGGAGCGTGCTGGTTGATGCTGCTCAGACACGGTTACAGATTGTCTGGTTCTAATTTTAAGGGAGATGCAGCTGTTTTATAGGCAGATCAGAGATGAAAAACTTGCTTCAAATTGTGGTGGCTGTTCAATTTTGTCTTCCTACTGGAAATAATAAATGTAGCTAGATCAGAGTTATACAAACTTCTCAACAAACATGTATTTGTACGTTTCTTTTTTTTTCTTTCTTTCTTTTTTTTTACCTCTTAACTCAGAGGAGTCTTCTATTGAACATGTGCAGTTGTGGAGTTGGCTGCTCTGCAGCTGGAAGTCTCTGAGATGGCATTTGTGCATTCTTTAAGGACAAATTGTATTGTTCAGTGAAATACTAGCTATTGGCTTGGCTTACAGAGATAATACTGTATACCAGCCCAGTGGAAAACTGAATACAGATCGGTTTGGAGTTACTCCAACTTTAACACGCTTTTTGGGACAATTGCTCACATACCTGCTAATGGTTTTTTTCCATCTCAGTCTGATGAGTATTTCAGTACTGCTGTCAAAACGCTTAAGCTGCCTTTGCTCACAGCCTCTTGTTCCTGTCCTTCTTTGTTTGAAGAGTTATGCTAATAATAATTATCGCAATCTGGACTGGAAAACTTGTCTAGATTATTAAAAGTGACAATAAAGGCTACTTTTAATACAATATTCCACAACCCAGTACAGGTCCTTCATTGATGAGCTCACCATGTTGCCCTAGAAAACAGTTATACAAGCACAACTGACTGGATAAATGGAAAATGATTTTTTTTTCAGATGTGCATAGTACTAAACTGGTAGGTCTTTGCTGAATAAGGTACTTATTTTCCACCCTTCCCTGTTACTGGCTGTATAGCCCATGTGCCCTCTTTTGGTCATCTCAACACTTGGTCAGCTCCAGTGTTTATCTGACTCCTTGGTGAGCAAATTCATATTGCTAATCTGGCAGAAAATAAACCAGCCAATGAAGGGAGGAAAATAATTTTTTTTTTTTTTTTTTTTTATTTTGTCAGCACTGGGCTGTCAGGCTCAGCCGTTCCTGTAAATCTACACCTGGAAGTGTAGATAACTTAATCTGACATTGCTGCCAACATCAATTCGTGTCCAACAGGGGCTTTGTGGCAATCTTCATTTCTTACTGCTTTTGTAATGTCAGGAGCATGTGACCCATTGTGTGTAAGACATAAATATAGAACAGTTTATAAAAATCAGCTAATCCAGTTCTTCCACTGTGGAGATGGTAATGACAGGAGAAGGAACGATTGAAGATGACACCTTTGGAGGGAAAAGGGGGAGACTTGCTGCTGCCTGCTCTCCCCTCATCCTAGGTGCTTTCGTTCTGGGGTTATTTTTATTTGGCCTGCACTTAAGAATACTAGCATTTTGCCGAGGCGATTGGCGCCGGGGCAGACGCGTTCTGCAGCGGAGCGGGGGATCGAGACAGCCAGAGCTTTTTTTCGGCACCGAGGTCCACTCGAAGCAGCCGAGGGAGCCGCTGGGACCCGGCAGCCCTCGCGAGGGAGGCTGATGGGCGTAGGCGGAGTCAGCAGCGCCCCCTCCCGGGCCGTTCAAAGGCAGCCCCTAGGGAGCGTGAGCGACCAGGAGCGCGGCGACCAGGACGGGCAAACGGCGTGGCGCGTCAGAAGGGCGGGGCGCGGCAGTTCGCGCAGGCAGGGCGAGCAGGGGATGGTCGTCGCCGCTCTTTTGGAGCGATCTTTCCTTTCGGTACTTGTAACCTGATTGCGAGGAACCTGGCCATGGTATCAACCAGGCATGGTATCTATTCCATGGTATCATGGAATCTGTTGCGGCCTCTCCAGCCACAGTCACCGATGTGGCTACTCAGACGAAGGGCTTGGGGAAACATGCGGCCATCCAGGTCTTGGGCTTCAGGGTGTGCCCGAGACTTCTGTCAGTATCTGACAGCAGCAGCGAGGGGTATGCCTGTGGGAGGTGTGCTCAGGTTGAAGAGCTACTTAGCCAGGTAGCAGAGCGTTGGGAGGAGGTGAGCAGGCTGAGGAGCATCAGGGAGTCAGAGAGGGAAATTGACTGGTGGAGGTGTACTCTACCCTCTCGGAGACAGACTCATGAGCCTGCCACAGCACAAGTGTCTCCTGCTACACAGAAGACAAAAGTTCCCTCATCACGCCAGGCAGTAGGAGGGGACCTAGGCCAAGGGGGGGAATGGAGGCAGGTTCCTGTTCGGGGTGGTAGGCAAGCCCTGTCCCTGCCCACCTCACCTTCCCATCTACCCTTATATAAGAGAACAGGTGTGAGGGTCTAGAACACGACAGAACAACGAAGTAGACGAAAGCCCATCCCAGTTGGAGAGGGTGCCTAAGGCAAGGCAACCTACCCCCCACATTGCTACATCATCTGTCAAAAAGGAAAGAAGGGTTATTGTCATGGGGGACTCCCTTCTGAAAGGGACAGAGGGCCCAGTGTGCCGACCAGACCCAACCCACAGGGAAGTCTGTTGCCTCCCTGGGGCTCGGGTGAGAGACCTTGCTAAGAAAGTAAAGCATCTGGTACGGCCCACTAAATATTACCCGCTACTTGTCTTTCAGGCCGGTAATGACGAGGTAGCAACAAGAATTCCGATCAAAAGGGATTTTAGGGCTTTGGGGTGACTACTTAAAGGATCAGGGACACAGGTTGTGTTTGCCTCTACCCTTCTGACAGGGGGGATCGATGCTGACAAGCGGGCTCATCGCATTAACACGTGGCTTCAGGATTGGTGCAACTAGCAGAACTTTGTGTTTTTCAGTCATGGGAAGGTCTGCGTGACACCAGGCCTGCTGGCACCAGATGGGATGCGCCTATCTCAGAGAACGGTAAGGATTTTTGGTCAGGAGTTGGCAGGGCTGATAGATAACGCTTTAAACTAGAGTTAAAGGGGGAAGGGGATAAAACCAGGCATGCTGGTGATGACCTAAGGGATGGTGCGCTAGAATCAGAGGGACTGTGTGCCATTGAGGTCTTCTGGTCAGCTCCACAAGGTGCTGCGTGTAGGGAGGTGCAGTTGAAGTGCTTCTACACAAACACACGCAGTATGAGGAATAAAATGGATGAGCTAGAAGTCTTGGCCCAGTCCCACAGCTATAACATCATCGGCATAAGCGAAACCAGGTGGGTGAGTCCTGTGGCTGGTGTGCTGCAATAGATGGTTACAGGCTCTTCAGGAGGAACAGGCAGGGTAGGTGGGGTGGCGATGTATGTGAAGCATGGGCTGGACTGTGTGGAACTTCAAGTTGGCGATGGCAAAGTTGAGAGCCTCTGGGTAAGGATTAAGGGATGAACAAATAAAGGGGATGTCGTTGTGGGAGTCTATTACAGACCACCTGGCCAGGACGACAACGCTGATGAATTATTCTTTGTGGAACTAAGAGATGCCTTAAGATCAACTCTCCTTGTCCTTATGGGGGATTTCAACTTGCCAGACGTCAACTGGGATCACCACATGGCTGACATGAGCAAGTCCAGGAGTTTCCTAAAGCACCTAGATGATAACTTCTTGGTGCAGGTGCTAAGGGAGCCAACTAGGAAAGGTGCCCTCTTAGATCTGTTGCTAGAGAACAGAGAGGGTCTTGTGGGAGACGTGGCAATTGGCGGCCGTCTTGGTCATAGTGACCATGAAGTGGTTGAGTTTAGAATTTATGGTGACAGAAGGAAAACTGCCACCAAAACTTCAGCCCTGGATATGGGGAAAGCAGACTTCAGGCTGCTCAGGGAACTAGTCAGCAGGGTCCCCTGGGAAACTGCTTTTGAAGGCATTGGTGTCCATCAGTGCTGGTCAGTCTTTAAGCACCTCCTCCTAAAAGCACAAGATCAGGCAATTCCAAAATATCAGAAGTAAGACAGGCAGGGCAGGAGGCCGGCCTGGCTGACCAGGGATTTTCTACTGGAGCTTAGGCGAAAAAAGAAAGTGTACGGCTGCTGGAAGGAGGGTCAGGCGACGAGGAAGGAATACAGGGATGCTGTTCGTGTTTGTAGGGAGAAAATTCATGTGGCCAAAGCCCAACTAGAGTTGAAGCTGGCCATGTCTGTGGGAGACAGTAAAAAAGTTTTTTTTTTTTTAGATATGTGAACAGAAAAAGGAGGACCAAAGAAACATAGGTCCACTGCTTGATGGGGAAGGTCTCCTCACAGACTAGGACATAGGCAAAGCAGAGACATTTAATGCCTTCTTCGCCTCTGTCTTCAAGGCTGATGATGGGCTTTGGGACCCAGGGTGCCCTGTGCTGGAGGACTGTGACAGTGGGAATGACAGACTCGCAGCCAACCCTGAACGTGTGCGGGATTTGCTGCTCCACCTGGATCCATACAAGTCCATGGGTCCGGACTTAGAGAGCTGGCTGACGTCATCGCGGGACCTCTCTCAATTACTTTTCAATGATGTTGGGAATCTGGAGAGGTCCTGGTAGACTGGAAGCTGGCAAATGTGCTAATTTTCAAGAAGGGTGAGAAAGAAGACCCTAGCAATTACAGGCCTGTCAGTCTCACATCAGTGCCTGGTAAAATTATGGAGAAGATGATTCTTGAAGTTATTGAAGCACACCTGGGGGACAATGCAGTCATTGGTTCCAGCCAGCATGGGTTCATGAAGGGTAGATCCTGCCTAACAAATTTGATTTCCTTTTATGATAAGAACACCTGTCTAGTCGACCAAGGGAAACCAGCTGATGTGCTCTTTTTGGACTTCAGCAAGGCTTTTGACACGGTTTCCCATAGGCTGCTGCTGGACAAAATGTCCAGCATACAACTTAACAAAAACATCATACAATGGGTGAGCAATTGGCTGACGGGCAGGGCTCAAAGGGTTGTGGTAAATGGGGCCACATCAGGCTGGCGGATGGTCACTAGTGGGGTCCCTCAAGACTCGATTTTAGGGCCAGTCCTCTTCGATGTTTTTATAAATGATTCAGATGTAGGACTAGAAGGTGTTTTGAGCAAATTTACCAATGACACCAAACTTGGAGGAGTTGTGGACTCGGACGAGGGTGGAAAGGCCTTGCAGAGAGATCTGGACAGGTTGGAGAGCTGGGCGATCACCAACCGCATGAAGTTTAACAAAAGCAAGTGCTGGGTCCTGCACCTGGGATGGGGCAACCCTGGCCGTACATACAGACTGGGCAATGAGGCGCTGGAGAGCAGCCCCGCAGAGAGGTATCTGCGGGTTGAGGTTGACAGCAACTTGAACATGAGCCAGCAGTGTGCCCTGGCAGCCAGGAGGGACAACCGTATCCTAGGGTGCATCAAGCATGGCATCATTAGTCGGTTGAGGGAGGTGATTGTCCCGCTCTATGCTGCGCTGGTGCGGCCTCACCTCGAGTACTGTGTGCAGTTCTGGGCACCACAGTGCAAAAAGGACATTAAACTGTTGGAGAGTGTCCAGAGGAGGGCGACGAAGATGGTGAAGGGCCTGGAGGGGAAGACTTACGAGGAGCAGCTGAGGTCACTGGGCCTGTTCAGCCTGGAGAAGAGGAGGCTGAGGGGAGACCTCATCACGGTCTACAACTTCCTTGTGAGGGGGAGTGGAGAGGCGGGTGACCTATTCTCCATAAACACCAGTGATAGGACCTGTGGGAACGGGGTGAAGCTGAGGCAGGGGAAGTTTAGACTAGACATCAGGAGGAGGTTCTTCACTGAGAGGGTGGTTGCACACTGGAACAGGCTCCCCAGTGAAGTAGTCGCTCCAGCAAGCCTGTCTGAATTTAAGAAGAGATTGGACTGTGCACTTAGTCACGTGGTCTAAACTTTTGGGTAGACCTGTGCGGTGCAAGGAGTTGGACTTGATGATCCTTATGGGTCCCTTCCAACTCGGGATATTCAATGATTCTATTTAAATAATCCCAGTTAAGTATTGGTATGAACACCCTGTTGACAAAAACAAGGGAGAGAAGACAGTATTTTTGGTTTTGGTTTGGCAACCACTTTTGTCATTAAAAAGAGTAATTCTAAGGCAGATTTATGTTTCCAAATATTCTTCAGAGTACCAAGTGCTAGTCATCATTTTTTTCTTAATTCCATATAAAAGTGTAGTATTCAAAGAAATAGCAAAAATTAAAATTACTTTTAATTGGAGCTTAAAACCTCCATTTCTGCAACTTTTCCAGAGTTTTTCTCTCAAGCTGTGGTGACTGTGGAGTATTGCAGTGGCTGTGAGGAGTGGGAGTGCTGCTGCACGCATTAAAAATCATTTTGCAGATTTCATCTAAATAATGCATTTCAAACGCTCACCACAGGTGTTAGCCAGACTTCATTTATGTGATCACCACACCTGATACAGGCACAATCTAGAAAAATGCACTCCTGTGTATTTGTCTTGTGATTCCTAAATGCTGCCTATTATCCAGCCTGTGGGCTATCCTTGTGAGTGCCTGAAAAACAGTATCCAAGTACAGATTTACTGTGGTTCAAGGTCTTTCATCTATCATCCAGTCAGTGTTTTGTTACATGCAGGAGGAAGTTCTTATTTGCATCTTCTACCTTTGCCAATAACAGCCATGGCCAGGGCCATGCTGAATGGAAAGCTTTTACCCTCTGGTATTTTTTTCTTGCTCTGCAAATATTTCAGCAGTGCAGGCTCAGAAATATGGATTGTGGTGAGTGATGTGACTACTTTATCTCTTTGCATTTCTAACTCCAGTGGGTCTGCACTGGCTCCCTCACTGGGACAAAATTTTTAGTAGTTTTCTCCAGATCAGACAAGCCTTTATTGTGCAGTGCACGTTATCCCAGCTGTGATCAAGACTTGGAGATCTTAGGTTATTGTACAGCAATTTTTGCATGTGAACATGTAGGAGTTGACCCAGTTAGGTCCTTGCTAATATGGTTGCTGCTGGAAGCCACTCTTGACACAACCCACAGTGCACTTTGGGCAAGTTTAGGTCTGTATGGCTTGGGGAGGTCCTAAGAAAACTGCTGTTCCATGGGATTCAGCCAGAACTGTATCACAAAGTTCCTTTGAGGCCAGACAGGGAAGATATTGTGGTAACATAATGTCTAAATCAGTAACTTGTTGTTAATGTTTACTCTGCATTATGTTGGCATTTGTTTTGTGATTTCTCCCTGTATTAAAGTTGCTGTCTGTTTTTATGGCTTTTACCACTATGGTATATGAACTTTTCACAAACGCTAGTTAATTTGCTCTCATAATGTTTGGCCGTGGTTTTATTTCCATTTGTGCCAGTGCAACTGAGGGACAGCTTCTTTAAAATATATATATACATATATATATATATACACACACACACACAGGTATCTGGCTAATTATGGTGTCTAGACTAGATCACTAAGATTTTCAGCGGTTTTGACCATGCCTTGGTGTGGTGGTTTTACTTGAGTGGGCGGCCGAGCTCCACCACAACCGCTCTTTCACTCCTCCTTCTCAAAGAGGAACAGGGAGAAAATACAATGAAAGGGGCTCAAAGGTTGAGATAAGGACGAGGAGATCGCACAGTAATTATTGTGACAGGCAAAACAGACTCAGCATAGGGAGATAGTAAGATTTATTGTCTATTACTGACAAGCTAGAGAAATGAGAAACAAATGAAAGAAACCAAAAGCACCTTCCCCCCCATCTACCCTCTTCCACCTCCTCCCCCCGAGCGGTGCAGGGGAACGAGGGAATGGGGGTAATGGTCAGTTTATAGCGTTTCTTCTCTGCCGCTCCATCCCAGTCACTCTCGTCACCTGTGCTGTGGGGTCCCTCCCACGGGATACAGTCCTTGCTGAACTGATCCAGTATTTGCTTCCCACAGGCAGCAGCTCTTCAGGAACTGCTCCAGATATGGGTCCATACCACGGAGGTCAATCCCTCGGGAGCAAACTGCTCCAACCTGGGTCCCCTGCTCCTACATGGTCCACAGGCTGCAGCTCTGGCCTGGAATCTGGGGTCTTCCACAGGCCGCAGTCTCTGTCAGTGCAGGTCCACCTGCTCCACCGTGGTCTCCTCCACGGGCTGCAGCATGGAACCCTGCTCCACCGTGGTACTCCATGGGCTGCAGGGGGACATCCTGCTTCACCATGGTCCTCACCACAGGCCGCAGGGGACTTCTGCTCCGGCACCTGGAGCTCCTCTCTCCCTCCTTCTTCATTGACCTTGGTGCCTGCAAGGCTGTTCCTCACTCCTCTCACTCTCCCAGCTGCTGTGTGCTGCAACGTTTTTTTCCCCAGTCTTAAATATGCTCTCACAGAGGCGCAAAACAATATCACTTATTGGCTCAGCTCTGGTCAGCAGTGGGACCCTTACCAAACACGGGGCAGCTTCTAGATCCTTCTCACAGAAGCCACCCCTATGGCCCCCTGCTACCAAAACCTTGCCAAGTAAACCCACTACACTGGGTTAACTCACCCAGGAGGTGTTTTACAGAACTGTCTGGTTGCTACCACAACCAGCCCTCCAGGAGAAACAGAAGCTGTGTGTGTGTGTTTATATATATATATGCACACAAAAAAAGGAAAACTAATGGAGGTGGTAGATTGTACTTGTTCCTTTCCAGGCTGACTTGCTGGAAGAGTTAGCTCGATTACTCCTTGAGCATTAACTTTAATGTGCTCTGTGGGTGAATGTGAACAGTATTGCTGTTAATACCAGGTTATAGGCTTTTGCTTTGATTATAGGATGAAAATAGCATGTGCTTCTTTTGATAACAGCCTCCACCTGTTCAGTGGTGAAAGAAGTGCATCTGTAACCATAGTGTACAATGTCACTGCAACACTTGGTGTCATTGATTGACTGCTGCTCTTGTCAGACATTCAGGCAACAGAGATTAATAGAAATTGTTTGCTCTAATATGATGGTTATTTTTCCTCTCAAGTCAAAATTTGCTTCACCAGAAAAGATCTGTATAATTTAATTTTCTCAATATTTTTCTGAAAAAAAAAAAAGTTGTTTTATATTGCTTATCTTCTTCTCAAATTAACTAATTACCAGTTAACTCTAGGTAGGTAAGGGTCCTGCAAATGCTAAGGAAGTCACTGTCTAAATGTTTCACAGAAGCCTGTGAAACGGATTTAGGGGACATAGGAAGGGGCTAAGTAGACTTTTTTTTTTTTTTTTTCCCTTGGTTCAAGTGATATTTTACAAAAAAATTTAGTTACTTGTGTTGGATGCAATTTTTACCATTGATTGTGTCTCTATTTTGGTTTCCGTAGTAGCATAACCAGCAGTTATTACCAGGAAGGTGACTTGCAAATTGTGATTATTGTACTACAGCTTTCAAATGTGCTTATTGCTTCCTCACCCTCCTTAATATTTGACTTCTAGTTTCTTGAATATATAGTAATATGATACCAAAGCTTCTTGTTCCCTGAGGGTGCACAGCCCTATATCTCAGGGAAAACAAAACAAAACAAAACAAAAAACACAGGAAATGTCTAAATAAAAAAGCTTTTAACTGGTATACGTTAAACCTCTTACCACAGCTAGGAACCAAGTGCTTTGGAAGCTACTAGGAAAGTGACAGCATGCTGTTGAAAGCTAGTTATGTAGGTGAACCTGCTGGCATCTGAAACAGTAAGTTACATTTTTGTAAGTAGGTCATTGTCTATCTCAAGTGGGTTGATTCAGCACTTTGGGTCTAGGCATGTCCATCAGGCTGTGAATTTAAAAGCAAGAAAGGTAGCAGGTGAGTTTACACACTTTGTTGGAATCAGACCACTGCACTGTAGTTGTCATTTGAGCTGGCATGAGGTGGCTTTGAGCTGTTGAGTAAATATACCTCCGTGGTTCAAAAGCCAAGGTAATTTTTGTTTGCCTTTGAAGTCAGTGGAAAACTTGTCACTGACATCAGAAGATCAGGATTTTGGTCTGTGTTGGTTCTAGCTATGCAGCAACTTTCAACCATGCTGACAACTCTGACCTCAGTATTAGTGATGGAGACTGAAAGTAAATAAATTTGTTAGACAAGTGATTACATGTCATAGGAATGAGTCAGAAAATGCCTAATGTGTAAACCTTTGTCGTTTTCTACCACAGACTTATTTTATACAGATACTTAAATAATTTAGGATGCCTAGTCAATTATCTATTTTGCTTTTTGTTAACATAAATATTCTGAACAAATATTTGAAATTAACTTTCAATGTACTTTCCTTTAACGGATACTGAACTGTTTCTGTTCACAGAAAATTGTTAGTAACTTACTTCCTGCTACTGTGTCTTTGGAATTTTATGAATTAGACTATGAAATGTGTGTGTGTGTATGCATAGGTAAATAGCATACAGATGTTTTAAAGTGTTTCTCCTCACGTGCGAGTTTTAATTTTACAGACGATATCAGAAATTGCAGAAGATAATGAAGCCCTGGTAAGAACCTGATTAGATCATCACCTTGCACACTTCCTCTTCTTTTGCATGACTGAGTTCAGGCCCTTGCGCTAATCTTTATATGTAAAAGTGTCTGTGCATATTCATTCAGCCGATCTTCAACCTCTGTTTTCTGCTGTTTGATACCTATTAATAATATCTGATGGAGGCTTTTTTGCTTTGCTTGTGGAATGGGTGCTTTGTTTCTGTAACTTCTGCAGGGGGCTTCTACTATTTCTTAAAAAAACATGCTTTTTAAAAAAAAAAAACAAAACAAAAAAACTTGAGCAATCAAATTGTTTCCCTGCCTTCTCCATGTTCCTCTCTTAAATTTGTGTGGTTTATATGGCAATTCTAATTGTTGAGATTAGTTGAGATAAAACAGATCATGCCCCTTTGGATTCCTATTACTTGCTGGTCCCAGTTAGTGCTAAGTATTTCAGAAACTGCATAAAGTGAGACCGTGATATAGAAAAGGGCTTCTTATCAGAAACTTGTGAAGCATGCTTGTTGCCCTAATGATTTATTATTTGAATGTTAAGTCTTGATACCGTAAGGTTCAATTTATATCAGGGCACACAGTTCAATAGTTTGATTTCTGTCAGTAGTGCATGAAACGATACAATTAAAATAACAAATCCTTGAGTTTGGCAGTTGTTCTAAGATACCAGACTCTTGTCAGGCAAGACATGAAACTACTAGCTCCGGAACCTGGTCTGTTCATAACCTTTGAAGGTAAAGTGGTTACACTAGTGCTTTATGATGGTAGTTGTCAAACATCCTCAATACTTTTTACCCATGTATTAATGGGAGAAGGTCCAATGAAACAAGAACTTTAAAAAAAAACTCATCATAGCATAACAAACTAAACATTTAAACTTTGCAGCTTCCACCTGCTATCTTTATTAACAGTTACTTTAAAGAAACCAAATACTAATTAAAACAAACAAACTTATTTTCAATTAACAGGTTGGGATATTTCATAAAGTGCAAATATTTCACTTCATCTCTGGTAGCTTGCATATGCTAGCCTGGGGAAGCTGATTTAATTAAAACCTGATTTTCACAGAGGGGGCATGTTTAATAGCTTTCTCCACTGAAGGAAATCCTTTTTCTAAAATGTGAGTTTCTTTTTGTCTGTTCTTTCAGTCTTACAGTTTCCTGTTTTATTTTGAGATTTTATTTATCCCATGTTGGCTAACGCTTGGGTTTAAAAAAAATTAAAACCAGAAAGTACCTGTGGAACAGCTGTATCAGTTGACCTTTCTGCTGTAGTACTGAATAGTAGTCAAACCACGCTGAATGGAGTGATGATATTCCTGTGCAAATAGTTATTCCTAGTCTTAAGGAAGGCTTATCTTTTTAGGGAAATTACCATGAAATGAGCAAAAACATGAACTTAAAAGATGGGGAATAAGAGAAAAGGTAACTCTAATCACATCTTCACAAAGAACCACTGTGTAATAGCTCCTCTGGGCTACTTTCTCATGTTGACAATTACTTAATTTACCTAAAAGTGGATTAAGTCCTACTCCATAGTAAGTGTATCTACACCTGGATTTATTTAAGAATAGTTAAAGTTCTGTTTTAAATTCACAGTCTGTATTTTTTTTTTTTAATTGAGTTAATTTTCAAGCTTAGTGAAGTGCTAATACCCGGGTTACAAAGCTATTTCAGATTTTTTGGAATGCAAGTGGTTTAAAATCAGTTAGGCTGATCCCTTGTAATGAACATGGTGAAACTGTACCACAAAGAAATACTTCAGTAGTGCTTGGCGCGTTGCAAAAAATAATCCGTCAGTTGCATTGTACCAGTTAAGTGTGCTTTCTGTCATCACCTAGAAAAATAGGAGCAGCTACCCTGTAGGTTGTTCAGTCATTTTCAGCCGTATAGAGTAAATAGCAAGTAAGTGTGAATTGCTCCTAGTCTGATGTGATGGTGGCTTAGCTTTACCCTTGGAAAGCTTACTTGGAGAAGCAAGGAAGTGTAGATGCAATGAAGAAGAGTCATAGCAATAAAAGAGGTACTTGTTCACAATATGCTTACAGAGCATCCTGTTGCATCATTGGTCTTCATTTTAGGCATAGGTTCTTGCCTCCATGATTTTTCCAGAGCTCTTGTCCTCTTATGATTAGATAAATTCTGCTCAGTTTAAATTTATTTGTGGCCACTTATCCCTGACTACTCTGACTTACAAAGCTGTTCTTTCTCTTTGATGTTAACCTCAATGAAGTCAGGCCTGCTCATCTGAGCACAGTTGCTGGATGGAAGTTAACCACTTCCTTAACTCCTGCACCTGGTGGTGGGCTGCAGCCCCCTTGTTACCTCTTGCCCAGTTCAAGTTCTTTTCTTTGCTTTCTTCCCTCTGCACAGTTAGTTTCAATTCTGTTTTGTCTATGAAAAACATTGTGTGAAGGTATAATGGCTTTGGCTTCTAGTCCCAATGGGCTGGTAGCGGGATCCTGGTCAGGATGGACAAGCAACTGTTAATTTCCAGTTTTTCCTATGCAACTTCTATCATGTAAAACATGAGACAGTCCGCCAAGCTTTGTAAAAGCTCATACTGATTTTTCTGTGACCTGATGACAGCTTACCCTGATTAATTATCTTGATTTATAGAATCATTTGGACAGCGGAATATTTTTCCGTCCTCTATAGCAATACAATGTTAATTTCAGTGTGTATAAACATTGAGATTTTTTTCAAAAATATCTATGTAATTTGAGTGATCAAGTCCCATTAATTTAATTTGAGAAGAAATCCAAATTATTTTTAGGCAGTTTAAGTATTTCAAAATATCAGATGTAGTTCTATACATACATCTGAGGATTAAAATTACACATGATAAAAAGATGGTTTTGCATGTAGAATTAATAATATGCAGGCATGTGAGAGACAGGCATGGTGGTGAGAGTCACATGCACGTCCTTTTTATTTTTAGGAAAGAGTAATATCAAAATATATGTTTTTTTTTTTCCCTCAGTTTCATAAGGTAATAAAGCAGAAAATTCTTAGGAACATAAATTAGCAGGCATTGACCTGATCTTTGCCTATACTGTAAAAATAAAATGAAAAACAGCTGTTGACTTGCTCTTCAGCAGGTTTGTCTGCGGGTCAAGATGAACAGGCCTTGGGTCAGGGCATGAGTATCCACACTGGAGTGGTTCATGCTGGGATGGCTGACAGCTTTACAGATCACAGCTTTCTGCTTCTTCTGAAACTTTTGCTGTCAGCTGTTTTGTGAGCAATGGTGAGAGGTGAAATTGCAATTACATGGTGCATCTTTCTGATCACTCTTCCCTCTTGCTGCAATAACATGCACTGAAAAGCACCTTAAGGCGTTAGGAATTACTGTCAAACTACTAGGTCATTTCATAAGAGTGGCAAGAGTTTGATATTTACAGAACTGTCATGCCTTGTGTTGTGCATTCCTCAGGAAGATTTTAAGAAGAAGGCCCCATCATTTTTCAGACTTTTTGTATGACTAAAATACTGAGGTTTTGAGTTAAACAGTGCCTACTGCTTATTTTCTAAGATGACTACATTTTATGAACAGGCTTTGATTCCCTTCTTGCATCTACTCTGTCTGCCATTCAATAGTATCAGTGTGTCTGTGCATGTCTGGATTGAAAATGAATTGCTTGGAAGTCTGTTTCTACCTATCTGCTTGTGTTTAAACACATAACAATGAATCAACACCACTACTTTAATCCTTATCTTGCTAGTTACCCTGGAGATTGCTTTCATCTCTAGCTGTGCTATTCCTCGTGCTTATCCTTTAAGTCTGGCTTTTGACTTTTGGGATGATACTTAGCGCATACATGAGTGCAGATGCATATGGATAGGTAGATATTTTTAAAAAATACATACTATGTATATGTGCTGCGTAATATGTAGAGTTGGAGTATTTCTTTCTGCTTGATTACTCCCAGTGTTGCATCTCTTCACTCTCATTAACTGTTTGAAACAGTGTAATTTGAGTGACACCCAGTGGAGCAGCCTGCCACCTTATTTTAAATTGAAAATACTTTCAGTGTCTGGATCCCAAACAATTGCATCAGTGTCACGCCTAGTAAAACAGGTTTATATGTTAATACCAGTGGTTTTGGCTCCATTAATCTAGTTTGCCTCTAGAGCAGTGCAGGAGAATGGATTAGTTGGTGGAATTAATGATACTTCTGGCAAGAAGAATGAGACAGCTAAATATAAAGGAATTGTATTGAACTGAATTCTTACTACTACTGTTCTGAAGGAGAATATACATATGCAGGTTTAATAAGGAATCCCTCTGATCTATACTCATTGTTAATGGACATTAGCTTTCATTTACAGTTACTTTATAGAAGAATATTTATGTACTAAATACAGGTACGTTGACTAAATTTTTAAATATATAGGGCAATCCAGCATAGATAAAGATCACAGAATCACTGAATTGTAGGGGTTGGAAGGGACCTTGAGAGATCATTGGGTCTAGCCCCCCATCAAAGCAGGTTCCTTAGAGCAGGCTGCCCAGGTTAAAATAAATAAATAAATAAATAAAAAGATATTTCTATCTCCTTTTAACTTATAAAACTTTTTAAATATTTTTCTTATTTATATGTATCTAATTTAGTCTAGCTTTATAAAATAACAGAATTTCAGATACTCATTGAAGTATTCTGACGTGAAGATCCATAGGAATTTGGTACAAGTTTTTTAAAGAAAGCCATTCCAAGGGATGCAGTTTTATTTGGACATAAATAAACAACCATTATGTACAAAAGGAATGGACTGGGGAGAATGAGTACTGGAGCTGATTATATTTCCTGCACTGTCTTACTGTTTTCTTTGTATGAAATCCTTAGTTATTTGGAATGCTAATGATGACATTTTAAATCTAATTTAATTCCTAAAAAAATTGCCCAATTTTTTTTCCTAATTTTTTTAATTCCTAAAAAAATTGCCCAAATTCCCCAAAAAACAACAACAACAACAACTTCCACATTATGTATGGCTGAACAAACTATTCTTTGTAGAATTTCAGTGGATTTTTTTTTTTTTAAAGACAGTGTTTTTCTTGTTTGCTCTTTGGTATAGCCTTTTCATTTTCTCATAAGTAATCAAAGACGCTGTGGATACCCTTATTGTGGAAAAGAAGGCTTTTTGTGTGTGTGTGTGTGTTGGTGGATGTTTTGTTTTTTCCTTTACAAAATGTCAGGAGTGTCAAGCTTCATTTTAGCAGAGGGCTGCTGCGGAGTTTTGCCGAAGGTGAGCTGTCTCAAATGAAGGGGCCACTATGGGGCTTATTTTGGTGGCAGAATGCACCCTTAATGGCAGATTGTATCAAATTCAGTAAACAATGATATTTGGAATTGCTATGTTAAAACTGATTTTCTGCCTTATTCCTCTGTGGTGCAGTAAACATCTTCTGTTTGCATAGATGTTCACTAATTTGGGTTGGGTTGGCGTAGGACAGTAGGGTATCAAATCACACACCAGGGATTACCAGTTACATTCTTTAGCTATGTCTATACTACTAGCCTCAGTTTCCCAACATACCGAGCATTGTAGTTCCAATCTGGCAGTTTTTAATTTTGTCCTTTTATTAGGTAAACTGCTGCATTAAAATCAGTGGCTCTGTTCATGCTGCTTAGACTGATTGCATGCTTGTGCCTGGTAATGGCTTAGCGGCAGAGTACCACTAAGTGGCAAGGTACTCTGCCACCATGCATTTTGGCATGCCCATAAAGGTAATTCTGCTTCATTTGGGGCTCTGTACTGCTGCTTGTATTAGTAGTTAGCTCGTTGAATGGTTTCTTTGAAATCATTGTGGCTGCTGACTGTTGTGTACCATGCGTATAAATAGAAATGAAGCTAATCTTTAAAAGCTGATTTTAACATGGAAGATCAGTGCTAGCTAGTTAATTTAAAAGCATATTCTTTATGTTGAGTTTAAACCAGTTTTGAACGTAGTTAATATGAAGAAGTGCTGAATCTCAATTTTACAGGTAATTATCCACTATAGTGGCCTGCAAACCCTAAGCAGTTTGAGCTACGGGCATGGATGAGCGGATGGAATTTTGCAGACCATTTGACGTGGTTGCCCATAGATAACCTGAAAATGTGTATCTGTTTATTTAAAAGAAGGAAAATGAGGCATTAACTATTGCAAAATTACTGCTCAATTTCTCTTCTGGAGTATTTTTAAAATATGTTTGTTTTCTTGTAAGAAAAGGAATAGACAAACCACTAACTTTCTACCTAACTGATAGAGGTATCATATCTCAGTGTCTTTGGGTGACAGTCAACTAAGAGCATTTCCGGAAGTTTCTAAGAAAAACTTCATTTCTTTTCTTCTGCTATTTTTAAAACTCCGAATTCCACAAGAGAAGTTTAGTCGTACTATCTGATTTCCTTAAATATTGCATGTGGTGTTTTCCTGGGAATTAGTTCTTCTCTTGCAAAATCGCTTCTTCCAAATAACCGTTCTTGATGTCCATGCAAAATTGTTTAAAAGACTATTTTTTTGCATGGCCTCTCTTGCTCTTCTGCTACCTCTTAGTCCATGTTTAGCTTCGTTTTCCTGCCTTTCTGAGAGCTTCCTGCTGCTTTATTCCCTCCATCATTGCTCTGCTGCATTACTGGTAACTGTAGTCATGACTCCTGTCTCTTGCAGCTTTGGAGATATGTTGTCCTTTACACTGACTGCATTTGTTGAACTGATGGATCATGGGATTGTATCGTGGGATACATTCTCTGTGGCATTCATTAAAAAGGTAATTTTGTAATCAATGCTATGCATTTTGTACCAGTCTGCTTCCACAATTTATTTTTTTAAGGTGAGTTCTGCTTTCTCTTTTTCAGATACCTTATTTAGGTGATTGCTTGGTCAAAAAGGTACATGAAAATGGAAGTAAAGTGCTATTTAAAATTACAAATATTTTTAATTGCAAGATCTAGTCCAACTGTTACTGAATTCTATGGGAACGAAATTGGATCAACACTGTATTAGGCTTATTATGTGGGCAATTGTTCATTTGGTTACAGTGTGACCTTCTTGTGCATATACCATGCAGTTAAAGTAGAAATCAGTGTTTAGATTTAATATAAATTAAAATGAGTAGTGATATATTTCTTGAAACGTAAACAGCACTGACATGTTTCCTTTGGGGTTATGGAAAGAAGAGAAATTAGTTAGTTTACAAATTGAAATTATTAAGATGAAATCTACTGAGTTTATCAAGCTAAACTCCAGCCCCCTGAGTCCTGCAGCTAAGTTCTATGGTTTTGAAAAAGATTTTTCCATGATTTGCAACATTTTTCTTCTTTTCTTACATGTGGGAGTTGCACAAAAACAACAGAAACACTGGAGAACTCCTTAAATGCAGAGGTTTAACAGACTTCAGGAAAAAAAAAAGTTTTCGTTGTTACTGATTTAACCATTTTCACTTATTGTTATCTTAAATATTGACAGGTTGGAATTGAATAGGGAGGCTCTCTTTCATTTATTAAAACAAACTAAACTAAGTTTTTTTTTTCAAAACAGATTGGAACGTATCTTACCTTAAATTGCACTTGTACAAGTTCAAAAGACACCAGAGCTAACTCACTAAAATGATAGCAGGGGCTAGTGGAGCTAATGTTACCTGTGACAAAGATCACTTTACTTTTTAAGCAAACGTGTCAGACTTCTAGTTTAAATTTGGTTGCAAAATTACTACCACCAAAAGAAAGTACAAACTTACTTTTGTTGTCAGGAGTGAAAGAAAGAAACAATTATGAAAAGAGGGTTAGATTTTAAGTTCTGTTTTGGTCATTAAAATGATAGATGTTATTTGTAAGAGTAATTAATAATTGATACAGGTTTTGGACTTTTTTGTTTGCTAATCTTGTAGGCTAGGTAGATGATGATGATGATGATGATTATTATTTTACCATGACAAAGAAAACAGCACAACTGTGTTTTAATTAACTTCATGAGATACAAGGTCAATCCCAGAAATGTGTTACTTGCTAGAGGGGGCTAAAAATGTGTGTTAAGAAATTTGCTAAAAATGACTTGAAATCAATCTACTTAGTGACTCAAAATTATTGGTTTTGTCTTACCCTTTCAACATGTCTTGCACTGTTAGTTGTATAGTAACAACTGAAAGAGGTGCTGTGCACCCCTGCTACTGACTCTTTTCTGGTGAAACTGGTGGAAGAGACCAAAGTGAAGAATAGGGGGGTATTAAAACAGAAGGGAAAGAGAAGGAAAAAGGAAGACAAAAGTACAGAAAGAGGCACAAACACATCCTGATCTGCCAAGCATTTGTAAGGCAGAACAACTGTGCTCTCTGGAGCTATGGGGGCAAGGGACAGAGCTAAAGGAGCAACTTGGGACTGTGTTTCTCTGGTGGGAATCTGCAGCTTTATTCTCCTTTGCTACTCTGACCTTGCCTTTTGGCAGGCCACTTCAGGCAGCTGATGGGTTAGCTCAAGAGGCTGACAGGATGGATAAGAGAGCTGATAAGTTTCTACTAGCTGAAAGGGAATTCTGCAATCCTACTTCAAATGCTTCTGTCCTTTGAAGCTGTCTCTCATGTTAAATGGAAGCGAACTGGAATGGGAAAGAATTAGGCTGAATGAGTTACTTTTTTTTTTTTTTTTTTTTTTTGTCTTGAATAAATAGTTTCCTAACTACGATTGTGGAAGTTGGAGGAGACCTCAAGGGAACCTCTAGCTTCTCCTAATGACTAAATAGTTGGTATATACCTCTTCCATCCTTTGGGTACAAAAAGACTCCAACTGCATAAAGATTCCACCTGCAGCAAATGAGAGTTGACACATTCAAGTAGAGCTTTGTTCCCTATCTTCATGGAAGACATCATAACTTGAAAAACTTTCTTAGAGTATTCAAGAAGCTCTCAAGATGCTTTTCTTGCTCATGACAATAAAGCTTATTTACATTGAACTTCCATAGTTGCCTAAAGGATTTGGCTGTCCAGTTTTTACAAAACATCATGATAATTGGTTATCAGGGGAAAAAAAGGTACTCCTATTTGGTTTCTACAATAGGAGAAATAAAATAAAGGCTTGTAATGTTGGTTAAAGTATTCTTAACCATCTCTTAGAATTATTTATATAATTGCTGTTTCATAACTATGTGATGCAGTGTTACTCTTGATTAATTGCTTACTCTGCCTTCCAAGATGTACTGTGCAGGAAAAGGGGATGGCAGCAGGGAAGCTATCTTTGTGTCTTGCAGCTGCCAGTTGTTTTTTATGTAGTCAAGTGGAACTCCAGTTCCTTACTTGAAAATGAAATACAAGGTTGAAAACTTTAATAGGCGTAATGACTATACAGAACCAAAACTGCCTCAGATTTCCCTGTTATTTTCACTTACTGATATCAAAATGGTACAGACAAATAACTAATGAACATATCACTGCTTAGAAAAGTTAGATCAGTTTCCTTCCCTGTTTTTCCCCGTGGTGGTTGTAGGTTTGTGGTGGTATTGGTGTGGTTGTTTGTTTGTTGTTGCTATTGTAACTTTTAAATTATTTCCTGACTTTAGGTGATGCTGAAACAGGAGAAGAGCTCAGAATATGTTGTTTATATTGGTTTCCTATCTGCCCTTACTCTATAGGTCTTGTCAGCACTGAGGCTGATTTTGTAAAGGAATCCTGATTTCTAATTTCCCTTGAAATTGGCAGGAAGCTCAGCACCTAGTTGCTTCTATTGTAGGTGGCTACATGTCCCAGTAGGGCTATGCAGACATTAAGGTTACAGGTACCTTTGCTGAACAAATGGTTTTATCCTTAATGACACACATATGCGTGACAGGTTTTCATGTGAAAGTGCAAAGCAATTAAGTTCCTTGTTTCTGGAGGGGAGGTTGTGTTTCTGTGAGATTGCATTATTTTTAATCATCAGAATTTTTGATAAATGAGTGCAGGATTATTTTTGGATGTTGAAAGCCCTCCTGGCACATGGTGTTCAATAAGCAGAGTTCTCCAGAGAACAGGAAGTGACACAAATTCAAGCTCCTATTGATTCTTGTCTGTTCTCAGGAAAAGTATTTTTTCTACATCCAGAACTTTGGATATGGTAATTGAATTTCTTTTTAAACGAATTGTATTCCCTCTGGAAATGGCATGTCTTATTTATCAGAGTAGATAAGCCTGTTATTTCTGGCCTGATTTCATGGTTCAGCAAGGTGGTTATGAATATACATAGCTTGACATGCAAGTTACCCAGCATGTATGTCCAGTGTGAGACGTGATAGCTCTTTAAACACAGAAGTCAGACTCAGTTATACCTTGGGCTTGTGTTTATGATTGTAAAAGGCTGTATGGTCCAGGATCAGAAGAATAAAAGTGTCTTTCTTAGATTGGGGTTTCCAATATCTATACTGTTTGATTAGAGCAGGCCCCTAATAAGATTGTTAGATCCTAGCGAAGCATTTACATTGACACTTGAAATATCATGGAAAAGAGCTGCCGCACCAAGAATGATTCATATCAAGGCTTGTAAAGAGCATGGTGACAACAGAGTGACAACTTGGGATGCATTCTGGGCATATTATATTCCTACTGCACAATCAATCCGTGTGTGCTTGTTGACTGAGGCAGCTGGAGTGCATTTGGCTGATTGTGTGAACAGTGCAGAGCCGATCTGTGCATGCCCACTGTCCATATTGTGGGATTTCTGGACATCTGGCAGTCCTGGCTGCAGCGTATCAGAAAACAACTGGATTACCATTAAGACAGGTAGGGTAGTTCAGGGCTTCAGAGATGCAGCTTGTCACCCTAAATAGCACAATGTGCATTATTTACTAATGTAAATAGTAGTTGTGCTCAAGACTTGCAGATAGCAGATATTGAAATCACAGAGCAGAAAAAGGCTGGTTAAGTTGCTCCTCTCCTCCTGTTGTCCATACGTGCATGGGTTGGTTCTTTATTGTTCTGTAAATCCAATGCCTGTTTTGTGAACAGACTTGCGTTCTGCATCGCATTTTCTTGTGGCAATGCAAAGCAAGTAGCAGAGCAAGAAACAGCAGTGCAATAGGTTAGAAGAACAAAAATTCATCCCTCTTCCCTCACAGTCTCTACCAAAGTTATTTTTAAAAAAAGGGAGGGGAGTGTTGCTTCTTCAGCACTATTCAGAATGTCACAGCAACAAAACAGTGTCATGGTCCCCATGTCGATACCTAGCTGTGAATTTTACAATTGGCAAGGCAGCTTTTCCAGGCAAAGGACATACCTTTCTTCCTCCAAAAGGAAAATGATACCAAGGTCTAAGTGAGCTTCTAGAATCCAAAACAGTATAATCACGTTAGTGGCTTGTAGCATGACTACTTAAGAAGGGCATGGAATTTAACGTTTCTGGAAAGAATGCATCATATAGCTTGCAGTGACCCCATCTCAAGTCTACAATGAGTAAATAACTAGTCACAGGACATTTCTTGTCTGTGCTTCCTTGGGTACCTTTTTGCTTTTCTGTGCTGGTATAGGTATGTTTCAAGAAAACCCAAGCAGTTCTTTCTTCCTTTGCCAGCGGAAGGTGAGAGGCTTCCCCTGGGAAGGATGGACTTCCCTATGGACTGGGGAGCATGCAGAAGAAACAATATATGCTGCCACATCATACTGCACAGCTGTGTTGGCTCTGCAGATGTGAGCATGCACTAAGTTATTGCCACGCTGTAGAAATGTGTAGGTCAGACGTGGTTTCTATTAATGTACCATTTGTTCATAGCAGCTTTCAGTAAGAGTGAAGGTTATTAATGCATGAGCAGCTAGCAAGACAGGATTCTAGATAGAGCTACACAATCAGTTGTGCTGGTAAATGATAATCAACTGAGTTTTAATATGCAATCTGGAGAGAGCTTTAAATGTTGGTAACAGCAAGTTTAAAAAAAAAAAAAAAAAGGTGTATTTTGCTGGAGATGCATTTTCCAGAGATATAGATGTAAATTTTTCTTTTGCAGCAATTGCTTTGAGCCTAGAAATTTGTTTAGAGAGCATTGGCTGTACAGATACTGGAGAGAATGAGCAGAATTCTTGTGATGCTTTCCAAAGTTTCCCTCACAAAAAATATAACAGTTGGAGTTCTTTAATGTTGATTTATCTTGTGCATAACTTCATCTTGAAACATGTGGCCATTAATATTGACGTAAAGATGTATTGATTTGTTCCAGCTGAAGAATCTGTGTCATTGTGTCCTTTGAAGGTATCTGCAGTGCCTGGTTGAGTGCTTTCAGGTGTTCACTGATGTATGGCATATGGACAAGACTACTTCTGTTCTGATGATTTCTGAGCTACTTCCACAGTTTTCTTTCTTCCCTTTCCCTGGTTTCATGACAAGATGCAAATGTTCAAAATGTCTTAATTTGTAGATAGCAAGCTACGTGAACAAGTTTGCCTCGGACATCTCTATCTTACAACGGTCACTAGCAATTCTGGAATCTATGGTGCTCAATAGCCATGACCTGTACCAGAAGGTGGCACAGGAGATCACAATTGGGCAGTTAATCCCGCATCTCCAGGGGTGAGTGTCTTCAAATGCCACTTGGTATGGTGATTTTTTTTTTTCCAAATGAGCACAGCATTTAGAAAAAGAGTGGTATAAAGACTAGCAGCCTCCTGCATGATTTCCACATCTGTTAGAAGTGGCTGAATGACAGGTTAGCAGTTTTCTGGAATTGCTTGATCATAGACTTCTATTGTTATTACTACTGCTTCTAATACACTTTTTCTTGGTGTTAAGCTGCCAGTGTGGTTGGATGTGGGGAGTGAAAAGAAGAGCACCCAGTAGAGGTTAAAGGCTTTAGAGCCATTAGCATATAGATGGGGTTGCTTTTCTTTGCTCTGGGAAATGTCTAAGACAAAACTGCTCAAATTTTATTGAAGGTACATTTGGAAAGAGAGAAGCTTTCTCTTTAACAGTAATGTGCTGTGGTTAAACAGGTGAAAACCACCTCCTTTTAGCATAGGGTTATGTATTGTGCAACTACCTATCCATGTCTCTACTCTCCTGAAAAGCTTTTAATACCAACAGGTTCATCTCCAGAGCCCTTTTAAGGGATTCCTTATTCTACCTGTAGCTGCTGGACATCTGACAGGAGCTGTTTGTTTGGACATAGTCAGTGGCACTTTGAGGTTGTGATTCAGTCCACCGTTCCTGAGTGCTGAATCTCCCTGTGGAATATCTTGTTTCTCATATGAGTAATAGAGAGAACCTGGATGACTAGATTTGACTACGTAACTTACATATGGGTAACACTAAGTGCAAACAGTCCCTTGACTTCTACCTGCAGTAATGTAACTGGAAGATTAGTTTCTACAGCTTGTGTATTTTTGTCATCTTCTCTCATGTTTATATGTTTTTTTTTTCCAAACAGGACAGACCAAGAAATCCAGACATATACCATTGCGGTAATAAATGCACTTTTTCTTAAAGCACCGGATGACAAGAGGCAGGTAAGTTGTTGGAAATTGTTGTATAATCCCCATATCTGTAAGAAAAGTATATTATAGAATCATTTAGGTTGAAAAAGATCTCTAAGATCATCAAGTCCAACTGTTACTCCTGTAGCTGCCCCAGGCACATTTTTTCTGCATTTAATTCCAACTGACACTTTCTGTATTTTTAGTGTCACAGGTATAATATCATGCATTTTAATGGAGCTGCCTCCATCCTGTAGCAGTATTAGTAGGGATTAAGCATTATTCTATGTTTTTGTAGTTTCCTGTAACCTCACATGAACCATATTGACTGTGGCTGGCTGTAGTTTTTATTGTACTGAACTCCTTGCCAGCACAGCTTGTAAACTCAGACTACTTTTTGGTAAGTCATTTCCCCCATAGATTTCATAATAAAAAATGTATTCCTTTTGAAAATGGAAATATCTTGCCATGTAAGCATCTCATAACTGTCAGTGTACTATTTTAAGTTAAGTTTAGGGCCAGAGATCAGAAGGCTCAAAAGGAAGATTCAGGATTGCTAGTTGATGTTAAATGAGGATGGAATGTGATGTGTTATGAAATAGAGAAGTTTTATCCTTTTTTATCAAGTAGTTTGCTTGTGTCAAAACAGAGTTATTCATTTGTTTATTTAGTATTTCTAACACTAGAAACAGTAATGATAATTCTTGTGGTGTGACATACTCGGAGTGTCCAGAATGAGTTCATTGGGAGCTGCTAATCCATTCTGATCAAGTCTTTCTGTAGATTTATTTATACTTTTAAATGCTGGGGATTGTTTAAACAAATCCCAAAGCCCTAATGGGCATTTTTTTTATTTATTTCCCTTCAGATACATTTTAAAAGTTACAAATTTTTTATAGTTTCATCTATAGACAGGTAAAAGTAAAACCATGGTTTAATTAAAAAAAAAAACAAAAAACAAACAAAAAAACACACACACACACACAAAAAAACACCTTTTTTCATGTTCCTTTTTTCCTTATTTCTCCAATGCAGTATTGAGAAGAAGGCACCCGATAATAAAATTTAGAATAAAAACTTAATTTCAGTTTTTGCATAAATCTATGTCCATGTATGGAAACCAGAGATTTAACTTTTTAGATTTGTAAATACTTGCTGTTCGTCAGGTTGTTGTAAAAAGTATGCTTTGGTCATATTTGAAGTTGTGGCACTACAATGAGACACCTGTGTTCCTGAAGATGACAGTGGCATCACGTGTTCCCAGCAAGCAAAACTGTATTTTACAGTGTAACAATCTAGTTAGCCTGGCAGTAGACCATGCAGACTTCATTTCACCTGTAGTACCAACTTTCATGACCAAAAAAAAAAAAAAAAAAAAAAAAAAGTTACAGTGTTTGTGATCATCAGACATAATGACTTGCTTTGGCTCAAAGACTGATAGCTCTGCCATTAAAGAAAATTTCATTCAACTTTTAAAAACCTAGAATAAATAGTTAGGATCTGCATAGTGGTTAATTAGCAAACCATACATTCAGGAAGGGAGGTGTCTATTAGCTGTCTACAGGGGTGAATGATATTATTTATTGGATTCTGTCTTTCTAAGAGAACTGAGCTGATGAAGTTCCTCGTCTACCCCCCAGTTGACTGGGGGTACTCAAAAGTTACGGTTCAGCACTCACCACTAATATGGTTATCAGGGAGAAGCTGTGGCATTCAAAATAGCTGGTAGTAGATGAAACTGTCTAATACATTGCACTGGGAATTACCAAGAGCATGTGTTTGTGCAAAAATGTCTGCTACAAGCAGAGCACATGAGAAATGTCTGCAGGCTGCCAGAACTTGCCCAAGTTCTGGACTAGCCTTGCACCAAACTCCACATGATTTCAGGAGCCTGGGCACCCTCCCTGCTGGAAACTGGTATGATGTGAACAATTGGCTTGCATTTAAGGAATGGATTTCAGTCTGGTTGCTGGTCTCCTAGTTCCTTCTTACTTTATTTCTGTAATCCAAAAAGCCAAAACTTTTGGGGTTTTTATTTTCTGAATGAGGACTCCCTTGTTGCTTTGCTTCCTGTGCCACTGTTGAGGACTAAATAATCTAGAGAAGCCTAGGTTATATAAATAAGGGGGGGGGGGGCGAGGAGGGGGGACAGGACAAACCTTTTATATATGAGAAAAGGCCTGCTGAGCAATGAAATAATATTGTGAATGTTTGAAGCACTTTTTATTTATTTTTTTTCTATTTCCCCAAATTGTCTGCATTATCAGAGATGTTGCTATGGGAAATGAGGTGTCAAATTTTGTCAAATAATTCTTGTTCTCATTTGTTACTACTGTACTAATTGTAGAAGAGGCAGCTCATCAGCTGCTAATAGCCCTGCAGACTTCTTGGAGACAAAGTTGGTTTTGTTGTAGTAATAGTCTTTGTGAATGCTTGCTGCTCCTGTCACAGTTTCTGATACAGTGACCAAAAATGACAACCTGGTAATGGCGTTTTAATTTCCATGTCTAAGAGTGAAGTGAGAATTTGATAGTTTCCAAAAAGTAGAATGAATGTCCAATATTCGGCTTGAATGAAGAGAGGAAAACAAACAAACAAAAAGAAACCCTACCTCATTCTTTACCTGTCTGTCTTCTTGCAGTAGACATACTTTGAAAAGGCAGAGCCAGTCTGGTCCCTGTACCGTAAGGTGTACCTACCATTGGCCTAGAGCTCCCTCTGCAGTTCAGTTGGGCATTTCCAAAGGGGATAGAAGCATCTGTATGGTTCATTCTTCCGCTGCTACATCCAATTGAAACCAGCTTTACCAGAAAAGGCTTAAAAGCTGAGTTTCTCAGGATTTTGGACCCATCTTTCTTCCTTATCATTCCTGTGTTTTGGTGCAAAGAAAACAGTCAGCATCCAGGACTGCTTCCTGCCTCAGAATTAAAATTCTTTTCTACTTGCAAGCAAGTTTTCACCCTAACAGTAGCTTTATTTACATTGTTTCTGCAACCACATTTCAGCAATCCAGCTCTTCATTTTTACACAATAGTCTCATTTTCACTGCTTTCTATTTTTTTTTTTTTAATATAAAATTAACTGGTATATACTCTACATTACTTTCCAGCTCTCACAAAGATTAGCAAGATCTTTAGTTATTTCTCCTGAATGTGAACAATATTTTGATGTGGTGCCAACTACACAGACTGACAGCACATTCTAAGAATGTCCTTAAGTGTGTGTCAGTATTGATTTGCTGTGCTGCATTATGTAAGGCTGATACACAAGTAGGTCGTTGACTGAAAATACAGCTAATTCCAAACATTACCCTGTTGTGTATGTATAAGTAAGTGGTTTCTAAATAGCAGTGTGCAAAATGTTAACCAAATTATCCAAATCCTTAAATTGTATATTTTGTAAACAGGAATGTAAAAGTATTTCCATGATAATTGCTAAATGCTATAAGATATTTGCATTGCATATGATAGTGTGTGTTCACATGCACACACACATTTTTATATTCATGGAAAATGTCATGAAAGTTAAAGTCAAGTATGTACTTGTAGGTGTGGTTCAGGACTCTAGGCTCTCATGCTTGATCACTATAAAATATTCTCTCCTAGTCAAATGTCTAAGAATGAAAGTCAAAACAAATCCTGCTTGATAGTGACTTGGCCATTACTTCTAGAAAAAGACGCTAATTGAAGGCAAAATAGTGGACCGATGCCAGCACTGCTGCCAAAATACAGGGGAACAGTATTATTTGCTAAGAGGAAACAGTACTGAGTTCTAGGCTAAAACAGAACATGTGACTTTGAAACAGCCAAAATATTAATATAAATATGCATGTTATTTGACACCTGCTTTTAAAGCCCTGGCTGACAGATTAGAAACATTTAATGCTGTGTTGTAGAGTGGGAGGCACAGGGGGAAGTTGTGCTCAAACAGGTGTATGCAAATGCTCTGTTTTACCTACAAAGGTCTCCTCTGAGGTCTTACATTGCTATTTTTGTATCACTGAAGTCCTCAGCTGGTGAAGACTTGGCTTTTTTTTTTGCCCTCTTTTTCTTAGCAGAGTAATCTGAGTTTGTGGCCCCCAAAATAACTATCATATTTGTACTTGATATACTGCTTCATTTTGCTTAAAAGAAACACTGTAGAAACATAAGACTAAAGCTTTTTAAGGTGTTATTCTTATAGTTGTAACACTAAAATACTTGCTTCTAGCTATTACTTTTTTATCTAATTTAGGAAATGGCAAACATTTTGGCACAAAAGCAGCTTCGCTCCATCATCCTAACTGTAAGTATATAGTTTTCAATGTTACTTTTCACTAACAGAGAGAAAAGCAGGATTGACTTTTGGTGTGTAGAGGTTTTGTCTTCATATATTGTAATTGCGCTCTTGTATCTCACAAGATACATTTTGAAGCCTGTGATACACAAGCTAAAGATCTGGTTATTGAGTGGGTTCAAAATTGATGATCAGAACGGGTATCTTTCCAGCCCAGTAAATTGTGGTTTCTTCATGAAAATGCAATACTGAATAAAAAATAATTCCTCCAGTGTTTTATTTCTATGAAGAATGTGAACTTAATTGTGCAGACTAGGAAATGTCAGAGGCATTAATAGTAAGTCCTCTGTGTTAAGGTTTGGACCTGACAACAGCTGTGCAAGCCACATAGGGCTTTCCATTTTGCAAAATCAGCTTCTGTGTTTTTGGTTCTACTGATGATTTTGTGTCTTGATATTAAGTGGCATACAATTTGTCACCACTTACAGAAAAGCATGGTATATAGCCCAGAGAGATGTTAATGAATGCAGTATAAAAGACTTATTTCTGCTGTCTTGGAAAATCACAGGAATTTTGTCTTTGACCTTCGCGCAGGACAGATCTTCAAGGAAACAAGGGGAAATTCTCCTTAAAAGGGATGAATTCAGTATCTGTCATGACATACCAGACAGTGTAAACAAAACCAAACAAGAAGCAAACAAACCCTTGCCCTTTCTCAGTGTCATTATTTTAGTGATGCATTAAAAAACAAAATGACAACAAAAACAACAACAACAAAAAACTACAATAAAATAAAAGAGGGAATTTGTTTCAGAAGGCATGTTTTTGCATTGCTTGTGTTTATAAAAATTTGGTATAAGCATAAGGATAACATTCTTAAGTGTTCATATAGTGTCATAAAATGCTAAAGTACTTTTTGGCAGACAGATTCTTTTATTCTCTGGAGCTGTACAATATCAATTTTTGTATCCATCTCCTACATGATGATTCTTCCCTTATGTATGCCCTGAGATGTTTAGTTATACCTGGGCCTGTTTCCCCTGTAGAGCCAGTGTGTGTGTGTGTGTGTTGTGTGTGAAATTGTCCATCAGCTAGGAAACTGCTGTGTGTAGCCCTATGTTGCATGTATAAGGTATTGTACACTAATGCATTTCCAAGCCATCTTCCTCATATCAAACAAAGTTGGATTGCCATGTGGTGTTCGCTTCTGCAGCAGTAGCATTGTTGTATCATTGTATCTACTGATTGTGTTGGCAGCTTGAATACCTTATGCTCAGGGAACTACTTAAATATTTTCTGAATACATCATTCTTTTTTTTTTTTTTTTTTAACAGAACTCTAATGTTCTTGCTAAGGAGTTAATTTTTCTTCAGCGTCTCCCTCTCTACTATTTTTGTTTACTTGTTTTTATTTTCACCACTTCTCATATATGCATAGGCTCTGTCTAGTGGCTAAAAGGAGAAAGCTTCAGTGTATTAATACTGTAAAGTACTGCCCCTTAGAATTTCTTATGAAGCCTGTAGATCATCTGAATACCTAGATCAGTAGCGCTGGTTTTGGTTTATTTTTCTTCTGGAGTATACACACGCCATTGCATATCAACACATTCTTTCAGAAATGGAAACACCGGAGTCCATGTGGTTGGGTTTTCTGATACGGTGGTGTTCACTGGAGTCTGCCTTTCTTTTGCAGCATGTTATCAGGGCACAGAGGGCCATCAATAATGAAATGGCACATCAGCTTTATGTTCTCCAAGTACTTACCTTTAACCTTCTGGAAGACAGAATGATGACAAAAATGGATCCACAGGATCAGGTAAGCATCTGACATGACCTGGTCAGAACAGGGAGAGGACAACTACTCGTTGCTGTGCATAAAACTCTTGATGGAGGAAAAGACATTGGCAGGAATTCTTACCCAATCTCTCTCACTTGGGTTGTGATGCTGGATTTTGTTTTCTGGCTGTTGAAAGATGAACTGGTTATCGCATTCCATGTGCAAAAGGACGGCAAGATGGCCAGGCCTTTCTCCTTAGCATGTGGCTTCATGAACTGAGTTTGGTGTCATTCTGAACTAGAACTCTGAAGCCAGCAGACCAACCTTTTTTTTTTTTTTGTACTTTTCAGAGCCAGCTGAGATGCATGGTCCTTCCTAAAAATGCTCCTGTAGAGCTAAAAATTAATATTTAAATGAAAACTTTCTAATATTCTAGAATTGAGGTTAATTGATGTTACAATCTAAGTAATTTTTGTTGCTATGAACCTGTACAGTAGTTGTTTGTCTTATTGCTAATTGTGTCCAAACACCAGCCTAGTGCATAAAGAGGCACTCCCTGAAGAAACTAAAGATTTGATATAGAATCAGTGAACAGGAGAGAAGATGTGTTCTGTTTGTTTATTTTGTGTGTGTGTGTGTTTCCTTTTTGGTGCTGTATGAAGGGGAATCTGATTTCATTTTTAAGAGGGAGTTTTCTTAAGACTTGGGATTTGAAGAAAAGGAGATGGGAGAACAAGATAGTTGTAAACTTGAATAGCATCATGCTATAGGATTATCCCCTTCCTGTTTCTTCAGTTTGAGGCAGGAGAGTTTGACTCTCAGGAGAATGTAATACCTAGTGCGTATCTCCATAGACTGTCTGATACGGTGTTGTTAGTATAGATGGTGGGGTGGTTATCACTGTCTGGAGGCATTTCCAGTGATGTGTAACTGCATTAAGTCCTCTCTTGCACATTCCCTTGTCAGCAGAAATAGACAGTCACCAGAAGGATCATAGTACTGAGCCATTTTGATTTAAGTCAGCTAAGTGACTAAATACCAGCTTAATTTGAAGTGTGTATGATCTCTCGGCTTCTGTGGTTTCATATCTGTGGTTAAAATTAAGTGTGTAGTTAGTGGCCTTGCTAACATGGGTCCTGCTTCTGGAAGTCAACCCTTACACATTTCTGCATGAACCCCACCAATATGAGACCTTTGGGAAATGGGAACCACTCATTCTTGCTGACAGCCTTCGAGTAAGAAGGTAGGGAATTTAGATAAAGGTTGGGCAATGGAGGGAATATGGTATTTTGAAACAGCCTTGTGGTTATTAAAATGAGAGGTCAGTTATTTTAACAATTTTTTTAACATTTGTTTGAACCCAGGCTCAACGGGATATCATATTTGAATTGAGAAGAATTGCATTTGATGCAGAATCTGAACCTAACAACGGTAGTGGCAGTATCGAGAAACGCAAATCTATGTATACGCGAGACTATAAAAAACTTGGATTTATTGTGAGTATTTTTGGATGGTGGGACACTGGAAGTAGTTGAATGCATCTGTTGTAGTACATTCTCTAATCAGTCACTTTTCTTATTTGATCTTCTGGCTATTACTAACAGGAGAATACAATAATTTCTTCATATTTTTGCAAATCTTTTTAACCCCAAGGGGTTGCTTTAGCAGAAGTTAGGGTTAATTGGAAGAAATAACTATCTAAGGTAGAAAAACATAGTTTTGCATGATGTCATAATTAATTTAACTTAATCAAATCTTGGATGAACAAGCATTGTCTAACAAATCTGTGGCAGACCTGTAAAGCCATCGTACTCTTAGTAATAATGTGGACTGATGAGCACAATAAATCAGATGTAGGATTCTATCTATAGCATTTACTTGTAGGGTCTTGTGTCTTGGTTGTTTGAAGTCCTTTCATCTGTGAGTAGGGGATGCAGAAACTCACACTTTGACCTACTCAGACCACTTAGAGTTCTGGTCTTGGCAGAAACAACACAATCTGGCTGAACTGTTGCATACATTTGTACTAATGAATAATGTGTATTATTTTCCCCTCTGGAAGCAAAGGGTGGACACATGCATACATGCACACTCTGCAATAAGTATCTTGATTTATTGTTTACTCTAGGTTAGTATGCAATTTTCTTTCTCGTTAGGTAAAATTGTATACTTTGCATGGTACATGATTGCTGCTGGCCTGGCAGATAGATAGTGAATGTGGTACGGTAGCCACAGTTAGAGGCAGGGTGGTTTCAAACACCGGTACAAGCTGAAGCTCACTGTGCAGTTAGAGTGCTCTGCTCAGCTCTGTGGCATAGAGCTCAGGATTACCCAGTTCCCCTGTGGTTTAGGGAGGAGGCGTTCTGGGTTCTTCTGATAGTTGTTTTCATTACTGATGAGTGAGGAAAAAATACTGCTGTATCAGTGCTGTTGCATCTGTAAGGAGTCTTAAGTAAGGGGAAAGGAAGGAACTTGGCATTATAAGCATGATAGTAAAATCAATGCTTTGAAGAAGCTTTTGAATCTCAATAGACAACAACAAAAACTATGAATCTGTTCTCTGTTTCTGTGTAATAGAAGACCATTGCTATCTCAGCTTCTAAGATTGGCAACTCCTATGTGAGATGAGCAGAGGACTTTGGGCCCTCAAGGCTAGACCTAAAGGTATATGCATGCCATGGTTTAGAGATAAACGAGCTGAATGTAGACCCTCTAACTTGTGGTGAATGAGAACAGAGATCAGTTCTCGCAGACCTTCCATCGTATCTGGTGGAAAAGTAACCATTGGAAGTAAGAAATGGTGATAAACACAGTTCAGGGCAGGGGGCAAGAGGGAACGCTGAGGTATAGTGAAGTTGTTGTGGATCTGTACATACAGAGATTATGGCATATGGAAGAATAAAAGAGGTCAAATTTAAAACAAGTGTTCTCTGATAGTGGTTGATCACTTTTGGATATTAACTGTGCATTCCAGTTTTATGAGATGTTGAAGACACTCAGATCCCACTGCTGTTGCTGGCATCCCTAAGTATCTAGCACTCCTGAAAGTCTGATCTTGCTTTCTTAGAGGTGGAGCTGGAAAACTCTGTTTATGTAATAAAGCATCCAACATAAACTGAACCACGACTAGCACACAGATCTGAATTCTAGTCCTGTTTTTCTGCTGCTTAACAAAGAAAGACTAAAGATCAATAGGGTTGTGGGCTGACACTTGTTCTTCCAATGCTTCTGTTTGTCTCACAGGATGTATTTTGATTCTGCAGAGCTGAATTCATTATTAAGAACAGTGTGTTTGAACTGATAGCATTGTACGGGAGATGCTTGGTGTGAATCAAAAAGTGTTACTGTCTTGTCTGAGTTTGCAGGAACTCATGCTGTGTGTGTGCAGCAGGGATGTCTGTTATCTTCATTACTCTCATTTGGGCTGTTCATTGGGAAGCCTACAGAAATCAACAGTTGTCAGGGGTAACAACAGCAGTGTGTTTGCTATGTAATTCTGATGGCTTTCCAACACGGAATGGCGATTAAAATCTAGGAGGGAATGAGAACTGGGATCAAAACATTGAAGAAAATGTGGAAGGATAAATAGAAGGAAAGCATAATGGGAGATAAGAAATACAGGCAAATGAGCTTTTCAGAGTACCGCGATAAGGGTCCTAATGGGAGGCAGGTTATCCCCCTAACAGAATAATGAGGCAATGCACAAATAATAAATATGTTAATTTTAAAGTGTGAGGAGAGTTACTCTGCTCTTGAGCAGAACTTTTTCTTGGAGCTGAGAGTACAGGTATGACTACATGTATGTCTTTTCCCATAGCTGAAAAGGAATTTGACCTTCCTCACAGAGCTGGAAAAGTGCCTGTTGTAGAGCTCAGGCTGACTCTCAAACAGTGAATCTGACTGAGCCTCACAGAGGGGCTATGCTCTGACTGGCCTCCAGTTAGCCTATGGCTGCCGTTACCCCATCTATTTCTTTTAACTCTAACATTAAAACGTCTTCAATGCTTTTGAGAGTGCAGGTAGAAGGATACATAAGCAAACTGAACTATGCCCTGAATAACGGAAGGTTTCTTTCCCTCCTCATTTGGCTGTCTAACACAAGAAGAAACCCAGCCAAATTGGTGGCTGCCTTCGAATGCTGCCTTCGTTCCACTGGTGGTGGTGGTCAGGGATGCTAATTTCTTGAACTGATTAAACATTTTTTTCCGAGGGGGAGAGCAAAACCATGTCTAGCCATCCAGTTTTTCCTGGACTGCTTGTTGTCTTTCTGAATGGGAAATGCAGGAATTCTATTTATTTTTCTTGGCCACATGAAAAAGCTTTGCCACACTGCAGATGTAATGTCAACAAAAGAGAAAGTCCAGACTTGGTTTCAGAAGTTTACAATACCGTTTGTAAAACTACATGGTTAAAAACCTATATTCAGTTAAAGCAACCACAGGGCCTTTTCAGATGGTCAAGATGTCCAGTGTGAAGTTTATTATTGGTAAAGAGATTTTCAGATGAGATAGTTTTGAAGAGGTTTACTAAAATACTGACAAATAAAACAAAAGATGACCCAATTAGGAGATGTAAGATACGTTTCACCTTATTGAATTAGTTTTCTGAGGCAATTGCAAATTAAGTAGCTTGAGTTCCTTCTTTTCTATCTGCCTTAAAAATCTCTTTCAGCAGTTTATCTATGGCAATTCTTGTAGTAGAAGTAGAGTTTTGCAGAAAAACTCTAGCATTGCAGCAATTTTCAGCATTGCAGAAAACAGGTCTAATGGACTTAACTAGAAAGGAGTTTTCTCTCACCTTTCACTGTAGTACATGGTTCATAGATTTAAATATTCCTTTATTTAACAGAATTAAAATTGCACATAGTAGTGTGAAACTAGAAAAAAAATACGGTCTTCCCTTTTGCTACTGAAGTTCCTTTTAATATTGAACAAGTGGGGTAAGACAAGAATGTATGTAGCATTTATTCATTTTTTTTTAACCCTTATGACCACTAGAGGTTGCTGTTCTCTGTTTGCAAACTTTGTTCTGTGTTCCACGGTTCAGTTTTGAACTTCAATTTTTTCAGTGGGTATTTCGGACATATGTCTTTACTGGCTTATTCCTCAAGGTAAGTTTTGGAAGGCTAATCATACATCTTTATTTCTATGTGTTATCAGAGAGTGTAGATGTATAGTGACTATTAGTTTTGGTATTTGATCACCTTTTAAGTAGAGACACAGAAATTCATGCTACTGTATTTGTTTTCATAAACACTATGTAGAAGAACTTGAGACAAAAACAACAACAAAACAAAACAACTTGAGGACCTGTTCTGTTATTCCTGTTTTTAAGAGAGTAACATTTATTGCTAGAATTCTGTTGCTGTATATAGCAATATCATATGAACAAGATCTATTCACTGGGAATAACAGTCCAGAACGTCAAGTAATAATGATCTTGAATCAGTGAAAGCATCTAAACTGATGTAAATGTTTCAAATGTTTGTGTATTTTATATATTAATACATATCTGCATCATAGATATGTCTGCATAAGAAGTGCAACACCCCCACGTTGTACTAAAAGAGCGGCAACATTGAATGTTTTTAAGAAAAGGCAGAAAAATAACTCTGAAGCCTTGTTTCATTCCCTTCATTCTTTGTGATATTTAAATACAGGCAATTTTTCTTCTGTCTGCCTCTGCTTTTCTTCTCCTTTTCTTCTTCACTCTGCTTCTGTCATGATTTTTACTCTCCTTTTGTTCAGCAACAGGCTAATTATAGCCCTCCTGCCCTTCTGTCATAGCTTCTGCCCTGCCACGCTTGCACTCCTCCTTCCTCCAACCTTTCCAAATGCCTGGCTTTGACTCTTTCCTCACACTGTTACTGTGCATCCCTCTACTTAGCTTCTGTCCACTCAACTCCCGGTTCTAGTCATTCCTTTTTCTCTAAGCCTTGAAGATGAGGCCAGGGAATGCCCAGGACAGGCATCACCTTCAGGCGAAAAACAAAACAAAACAAAACAAAACGCTCCATACAGACTTATGAAATTCAATATATCCTGAGTTTTTTTATAATATGACCAAATATAGTCTACATTCCAGAGGAATCTCAAGACTGGCACAAAAACAAGCCTTTTCCTAAACTAGAACCTCTTTTTACAAAGCGTGACTGGGATGGAGTTCTTCAGCAAAACAACTGTGTAAAAATAAAGTTAATAAGAGCAATGCAGTGTTTAATAAAACATTCCTACAAATGACCAAAGATTCTGCTAAAAACCTAAAGGATATGCTAAACATTCAGTCCAAACAAAGTAGTTGTAAAGTGTCAGAAGCAAAAGAAAGTCTTAAAATGGAAAGTGTCAGACGACCATGCCACGTGTGGCTCAGGTTAGTTTTACATGCAATTAAACATCTTTATTGTTTGTTTGCTTGTGACAGCCTGCTTCCCTACTGATTTATACTGTTTCTTTGACTTTCTGGGATAATGAAGAGCTTTCTGAAGCATTTCTCACTTGAGCATTGAGCTTCCCAAATAAACCTCCTCCCCCTGCCTTTCAGAACACTACCCGTTATGGTTCCATGGAGACTTTGAAAAATCATGCCATCATTTCTGTCTGTATCCAGTGGTTTAGTGAAAGTGGTGAAGTATTTTTTACTGTTGATGATGTTTTTCATTTTCTTCCAGAGAGGTAAAGGATTATACCTGCAAAAACCTCTACAAATGGGTTGACTGTGACTTCATTTAGGTTTTGTCAACGTGACTTTGGTTTAAAGAGATCATTTTTTTGACTTAAAAAAAAAAAAAAGTTTTAGAAGTAGCTCAAAACTATAGTGGTAGCAGATGTTAAAGATTGCTGAAAGATGTGAAAGAGAGGATGCATGGAAACTTTAGCCACTTCCAAGTCAAGTTATTTGGCTGCTTAATATCTGAATTGGAAGGTGCCTGGCAAACTGCATGCATTTCTTCATCAGAAGGAAGAAGGCTGAAAGGTAGAGAGGAAAAGTTGTATTTCTTCCCCTCTTTGAGATTTTAAATGTGTATTGTTTAGCTATTTTCAGAAGTTAGTTGTATTTTACTTTTTTTTTTTTTTTTTTTTTTTTTTTTTTTTCCCCTGGGTGTCTAGAGTGTAAAGTACCTCACAGGTGAGTGTTTCTTGCTGCTTGATACATCCCTAGCTGAGCAACCACAAGTGGAGGTACTGAAACCTGTACTTCTAGTAGACAAAATACTTAAACTACAAGACAATGGAAAGGGTAAAGGAAATACAAGTGAATGGATGATGATACCAAGCATGTAATTAAGGGTTTTACTACTGTATACTGACATTTGGAGCACAACAATCAGTAAGCCCAGTTATTAATTTACTGTATTTATACATCTTGGAATTACTTGGAATAGAGCTGAAACTCGTTTCAAGAGAAAGCTTCTACCTAATTTTTAACATCACACAGCAGAGGGCACTAGCATCCCACTAGATGTAGGTTGTTAGCAAAAGCTAGTGAACAGCTCAGTTGCATGCAATTACGTACAGAATAATTATTACAGCCTTAGAAATACTAGGAAACACTGATTTATGGTGTAAATTCCCATTTCTGAGTTGCCAGCAATTGTTTGATGTTTAAGCTAAACAATACCTTTTTGGGGAAGTAGGAAGTTACTTAAACTGGCTTGCACATTACAGTTTCTTACAGAACTCTAAGCACGGTTTCTTTTCTGCCTGTCACTGATGGGATATTTTCTTTCTGAAATACTAGTTTGTTCCTGTGTCTTAGAGTTCATGCAAGACTGATATGCACCAAGACAGGGATACTTTTTTGCAACCTGGATTTTTTTTCCCAGCGGTCTCTGCAAATCTGTAAAATATGAGATTGTAAACATAGTTTAAGGTCTAATCAGAAAAGCTTAGGTTTGATTTGTAAACATGGCCCAAGTTGGCATTGTGAGCGACAGCAACAACCCAACACTCTGTCTCAAAACTTGAGAGGCAGAAATAGGGCATCCCTGAGGTGCCATGTACACTTAATCTCATAATAGAGCCCGGTTCTGATAGGAGCCCACGCATGTGCAACCTACTGCATTCTTACCCATAAGCACAATTTTAAATTTACTGTTTACCATGAACCAAGCATCCCATGATTGGAATTGTGATGGAAATAGGATCGCTGTGTGTTTTTTGTTGTTGTTCCTTGTTTGTGTATGGGGTTTTGTTTGTTTTTGAGTGAAGCACAGAAGTCATGGTGCTGAAGCACAGAAGTCACATTGCAGAGTCCTTCAAGGTTAACTTGCCACTGTGGAAGATACCTTTCTGGTATGACTTAGGGTGGAATAGTCCCCAGGGTTAGCGTTTGATCCACAGTTCTCTTCTGTTGAGCCCTCAAACCACTTTGAGCAGGGCACAGAAGCATGGGTGGATGCCTGCTGAGCACAAGCAGGGAACATCTTGGTCGCCCTTCATGTGAGTAGGGCAGCGCTGGTGAAGATGGCCTGGGGGTACAGCCTCCAAGGGAGAGGGTTGCTTGGCTTTGGCAGCAGGGTAGATGCTGCTCTCAGCCAAATGTGATTGCAGTGTGGTGTACAATGGAAAATAACAACAAAAAAGAGATGTCTGATGAAGACCATGTAGTGATGAGCAAATCTGAACATACATCATGAAAAAAATGCATTATCAGTCTTCAGAATCAGATTGTTCACTGCTGACTCCGAATGCTTACAGAGGGGCACAAAAGAATTACTGCTATTTGGATGCGTGAGACTTTAAATAGATGGGAGCAAACCTGAGAACTTCTCTTTGTAATAAAAAAATCATTCAGTTTTGTACCCAGGAAGTCTGACCTTGTGATGTTGCACAGTGGTTGATATCTGTGTGTTACACGAGCTACTAAGCTTCTATAAAAGTGGTACTGTTGGTCTGAGTCAGTAATTGCATAGAAAGAGGTGCCCAGGTCAGACACATCATTACGGTAACCAAGAACTGGGGCCAGAAAATCCATATGTTGAATCCATTGTTCTTGTTTACCATGCAGCTGCATGCAATTTACCAGAATTGTTTGTCAGAAGCTATGGGCATCTAACAATCTGCACATTGTTAAAATGAATAAACGAGCCTTTTACCATGTACCGCTGAATTTCTCTTAGCTTTAGTCCTTCCAGAAGGGAACAGATAAAAAATAAATTAAGAAATAAAGAAAAATCATTTTGAAGGGCTGCCAAAGTGCTTTGACCTTTCCTCTTATCAGTATAAGAATGATGTTAAAACTATTCAGAGTGAAATACCTGTAGTTTTGTGTCTATGTGAATGAGCTAAGTCTGTATAATCACAATCTTTTTTAAAATAAGTTTTTATAGTATCATCTTTTAAATCAGTTTCTTAATTATAATATAAGATCAGCTTTTTTTTTTTTTTTTTTTTTTTTTTTTTCCCTTCGGGAGGGAGTATAAAAGTTTTTGTTTGTTTGGGTTTTATGCCTTTCCAATATTTTTACTTGTGAAGTTGTAAAAGCTGCTTTTGATTAAAAGTGTATGCCTGTTCTGAAGAAAATCCATTAACGGATATGTAAGCATTAATGGATAATGTAAGCTTAGGGTCATCAGAGCACTGCATTTGTTGCATGTTTTTATTTACTATTTGCGATTTCATTATGTTTTGAAATCTTGTTTGCCACTCACCCACTGTGTGCATTATAGCTCTAAACTCCTGGGGGCAGGCAAGCTCTGTAAATTTAGATGTGATAAAGCTTTGAATGATCTGTCTGTTCATCATTAATGAAGAGTTGTCTTACCACTAATTGCTTTCTAACCCCTTCTCTTAGAGATAGATCTTGGACTTCTTTCTCTAGATGCTATATACTGCATATCCCTCAGAATTTGCAAACAAAAGAACTAATTTGAAGAAACAGGCTCCCAGAAACTAGTCAGATATAATGACGTCTTTTCTCTTTTGTATTATGGGCTTCATCTGATTCACTCAGATAACTGATTGCCTGCCAAACCCTTGCTCAGTAACGAAGTAATGTTAGTTTTGTGAAACACTGTAAATTCAATTTAGTGTTCATTATTACAAATACTCATTTTTCCTTAAGCCTATGCAATTTTCAGTCTGTATGTTGCTTATATGTACATACTGCTTTGCTCCTCCGTCTTCTCATTCCTTGTGCTTTTTTGCCTGTTGTAAGATGTAAAGGATAGTAAATAGAGCACACAAAGTGTTTGGATTTTGTTCAGTTATGAAGAATTACAATATGGGTAAGAGATCTCTGAATATGCAGTTTCATGAACTCAGGCCTGTAGATGAATTAAGAGATGAGGGGGAGTAGAGCAACTTCTTTGGGAATACTTGATTTTTTTCCCCTTCAAATAAAAAACACCTCCATATCTGAATTCTGAATCTTTTGACTCTTCGATACAGTCTGCTTATTACACAGCCTGTACACAGAAGGCAATACCTATTCTTTTAAAAACTCCTTAACTCTTTTAATCTTCCTATATTTTGGTGCAACTCCATTCTCTTTTTGATGTTAATCTGGAGGAGCCTGGAGGTATAGCAGAAGAATGCTCAGGGCATACAAAAAGTTGCAAATTTTTTAAAGCACAGCTCTAGCTTTTCACATTTCACATTCCTGTAGAGGGAGGCAAAGAAAAACGGAAGTTGGGTGAACTGAAATTCCACAGCAAATGCATCCAGTCTTTGTTATAATTAAAATTGCCGCACTACTGAAGGCAAATGAGTTATGCTATAGTACAGGCATAGACTAATGTTGGTTTAAGATGGAAGTATGGATTCAAAGGCTTTCAGAATGTGGTCCTATTTTTCAAACCCTTCTAGTTTGGTATTTATAAAGCCTGGCTGTTTGTACTTGAGCTGTAGGAAGTTTAGACTGTAGGAAGAGTCATTCTGTATATGGGGACTTAGGTCCAAAGACAGCTAAAATACAGATTTGACAGTTTCTTTTACTACAGATTAGTTGCTGTTCTGTGGTTGTGCCATTCCTCCCATAACAAACATCATATCCTTCACTGGAGCTGCTCATTACGGTACGAAGGATCCCGTCAGAAATCCACTCAAGTCTTCTGAGTGATGATGTATGGGAGAGGCAACTGCAGCAATTAAGCCAGCTGCTTCCCATGTGACTTTCCTGTAGATAACACATCTTCAGGAAAATTGCAATGATTATTTTTACCCTGATGTTACTCAAACCTTATCTAAGTATTTTTTCTTTCTCTTATAAGGAAATTATGACTGAAAGGTGTTTCAATTAATATGCTTTAAATTAGAGGTAAATTTTACTTTAAAGAGGTAATGTAAAATTGCCTGAAGTGTAAATAAAACAATCAAAAAGATGCTCTTGTCTCAGTCTTATTCTTAGAAAATTCTGTCTCAAGAAGCCAAAGACTTGGCAGAACTTGGTTTTGAGTCTTCCATTTTATTTAATGAAATGGTCAGGAGTTCCTTTTTCTTGTTGTTTGGCTATGCAACTTGCATGTTTTGGCCATAAGCTAAAATAAATATTTATGTACACTTGTTAAACAGTTTGTATAATTTCATTAATTTTTATACAAAATGCTTGTTAAATAGCTCTGAACTGTTCTTTAATAAGTCTTTGAAGCATCAGCCAGAACCATTAATGCTTGTACACCAACATACAAACAGTGCCAGGCATTAAATAAGAAAAGTCACAGTGTACCTTACTCAGCAGACATAAAACATACCTGAACTCAAAAAAGGGCTTTTCATGCTTAAAATGGACTTAAGAACATGAAGTGTACACAAGCAAGGATAGGATTGCTTGGGTAGATTTTAATTGTGCTTCGTCTGGCTTCCGTTTAGCTGAAAACATTTAATCTGGGGTTATTTGTAATAGTTTATTGTTATTATTTGTTTACTACCCCTGTTACAACTGTACTCCTATCTTGCATTGAACAAGATGTGATACCTCAGTGTTGTAGCATTTGTTTTAGATTCTTTGAGGCTTTCAAAGAATTGCCTGTGTCCATAAGGCTTAAGGTCTTGGAATACAAAGCATTAGCTCCGTGTAACTGTAAAGCTGCAGTAAATATGAAAAAACATAGAAAATACGAAGTATTGTACAAGAGCTTTATGTCTTGCTTACAAAGTGTAGTTTATTAATGTCTGAAAAAATGCAGTGTTTGTCATTCCCCAATGGTCTGTTACGTCTTATCTGATGATTTTAGGTGAGTTTTGTTATGTCACCGTAACATTCAGATTTTGTCAATTCTGACCACTGCACACTCGATTCATGACTGGGACAAACATCTAGGGGTGATGTATGTAGTGCTGTGGTCCTTTACATTAGATTACATAGTACCTTAGTTAGATCAGAGAGGTTGGAACTAGATGATCTTTAACGTCCCATCCAACCCGAGCCATTCTATGATAAGGGAATGTTAGTCAAATTTTGAATTTTTGATGCGTAGATTGCACTTAGATTTCTTTGTTGTTGAGAAGGTCAGTTTTGTATTGGTGAGTTCAAACTTGATCTAGAAAACTGTTGCTTAATGTGTTAGGTATGTTAGAATGAGTTTTATTGATGGAGGATAATATTCACGGTCTACTAATGTGTATTGTAAAGCTGTCATAAAAATGCTAAAGCAAGTAGAAATGTTCAAGTATTTGCTGATGAATGAAGCTGGACAAAGCTAGAGATATGTTAAAGTAAAAAATATTACTGCTCTGTAAATATGCAACTATAATTTGTAAGTCTTGTGAAAACTATATCGAGTAGAAGTACACTGGAGTTCTTTAAATGCAAAGAAGGGTAGGGATGGTATGTGATTTAAATGACTTGAACGGAATGTATCTTAAAATTTTTTTCTACATACTCTTTAAAGATGTAACAGCTGCTGAGCTTGCAGACATCCGACTCAAGGTACACAGTGTTTTTAGTACTTTATTTTAATTTTTAATTCAGTGATCCTCCAGATAAAAAGTCATTCTATCCTAGATTGGTGTTGGAAAATTCAAAAAATTGGCTTTGGAAGAGAAAAAAAATGCACATTTGCATATTTAAATAGCTATCAGGGGAAAAACAAATCTGTTTGTTAGTTCTTGCTTTCACTGAATGCATAGAAGTTGAAAATTCCCAAGTCACTCTTAGATCTCATTAAATTGAATGATGGAAGTTGTATGCATCATCTCTTTGAATACAGTGCTGTTAAATAAAATGAGAAAATTACTTCCTTGTTAAGAATTTTAGCTGACTAACTTCACATTTTTTTTATGTAGCTTTTTTTCATATTTGTATTTTTTTCTGTAAATGAACAGATGAGAATATTTTGTGTGGAAAACTTCAGGAGCATTTACAGAAGGGGTAAATGTTGAGGTTTTGTGCTTACTGATTCTAACATAAGTTTACCAATTTGTAATTCACTGAAAATACAGCTTGAAATGTTACTGCCATTCTGTCTCTGAGTTCAGATAGAGCAAACATCCATGTATCTATTAATGTAATTTACGACTTTGACCTAATTCCTTAGGTTTTAGTGTAGGTACTCCAGGTGATTGCTTTCCTTCCTGGCCCACAAAACATTGGTTTAGATTTAAAAGCAAGAGGAAAATAAGTAACTGCAAGTAATTCAAGGAATGAGGTGATCAATGCCTTTTGCACTATCTTTGTAGCCAGATTGTCCCTTCTTCTGTAAGAAAAAATATGACCAATTTTGAGGGGTGTCATTTTATATCGACACTATTTAAATTGGTCTCTTCTTCAGATATTCTGAAGTTTTTTCATCGTCAGTTCTTCTACAATCCCAATTCCTCTCTGGGAACACCTGTAATGTTTTTGTCGTACAAGCCTACAGAATAGAGACATTCAGAATAATGTTTCATGTGAACTACACTGGGGTTGGGAAAACAAGTTTGCTCTTCCTGTGTGGAACAGCAATTACTGGGACTAGCACTGACTGCAAGCAGCAATCAGGAATAATTAGCATAACCTGGCAACTGATTTACATAGCTGAACACAGCACTGATGAAAAACCTGTGATAGGCTGTCAATATCTGTCAAGGCAGAAATAAGTAAGTTTGTACCTTTAGCAGACTGTGAATGCGGGGAAATAAATGGTGTCTGTGCTTCGGCATAGTCATGTGGAAGGCACTGTTAGGATTAATACAAGGAACTAGCATCGCTTATTCCATTAGTGGTTATCTACAGACAGTGCACCATTACTGTGATTAAATGTCTCAGTGTCAGGACATATTCGTACAGCTGAAATCTCTACATCCCTCAGAGATTGCCTTGGAAGCCAAGAGGAAGACAGTGGAGCCATTCAGGATAGATAGAGAGGAAAGCCTTATGCAGCTAGGGCTGCATGAGAATACTAGGTTGTCTGATTATAATTACTACACTGGAATTTATCCAGAATAGTTGTAATCTTTTGAATCATGCCACATGATTTTATTTACTTTATTGATAATGCCACAAGCAGATGTGATTTTGGATTTGCATCTTATCCAGAAGACTGAACTTTCATTTTCACAGTACTCTGCTAAGCTGGCTAACATTCTTGGTGTTTTTGGTATGTCAACATATATAGCAAAAGAACATAAGCTGTTAAATACTGCTCAGAAGCTGAAGGTTATGTAGATACTATTCAGACTAATGGAAAAAAATAAGAAATCATCTGAAAAATTGTAGGTGACAAATCTGTTCCCTTTGTATTTCTTGGCTTTTTATAAAGAGAAAAATGGAATAGACTTTATACTAAACAGATGCAGCTAATTTGCCTGACGTGTTGTTTTCCATATATTTAATAAATTATGTTGTAGGTGGAGATGTTTGAATACTTCTAAATTATTCACTACAGCATTTTAGGTAATTTAGCTTCATATCTCATTTCTAAACCCACTCTCAGTTAATATTTCAATCACAAAAAATTCAACATGTTAAGAAAAGTATGATTTGGGGAGGGATGGAGAAGGAATAGAACAAAGCAGTCTGCATTCTTTTTGTTTTTGAAGAATAATTTAAAGATAATTTACTGTCTCACACATGCCAGAATTGTGGATCCTGAGTTATTGCCAGCTGACATATCTCCAGTGATTTGACTTAATAGAGTTGAAGATCAAGCCCTCATTATCCTGGAATCAAAAGTGACAGAAACTTTTGAAACAGCTAGGAATAGCTGGATATATAGGCTTGACTTGGGAAAAAGTAATGCGATGGAGATGGCTTTTCTGATTGAACAGATTTTTATTGATGGCAAGAGACAAAATGAACCCTTCTTACAAATGCAGTGAGATTTCTCGTTTCCATTTGTTTTTGTCGATGTTTCCACATAACTTGAGATGCTAGAATAGGATGAAGGAGAGAACTATTCAGGCAACGGTGGGTCAACCTTTTATTTTGGTATCCTGCTTTAATTTCAACATTGCTTGTAAATACCAGTAAAATGAGTCATGATATTCTAATAGCTACAGAAAGGTAGCTGGGTCTTGATACTCTCTGCTTGCCAGTATTTATCTATGTTCTGCCTGTGCTGTAGCATGGCAATGAAGAGAGTATGCACATCCCTATGCTGAAGTTCTGCTTGGAAAAGGTGTTATAAAAATAGTACTGTGAGGTTCCCTGTTGACAGCTTCTCAGCAGCTTTCCCAAGGAAAAGTACTCATTATGAGGCTAGGTATAAAGTGGTGTTCCCCAGAACTTCGTATGCATAATGAAGAGAACTTCAAATGTGTAGAAGATCTTACCAAAATGTTCATGTTGGGATTAGCAGGGCTAAGGGGGAGCATTTGTTTGTCTGCCAGACCCAGCCTCTCAAAAGATGTGCTTTCTGGAACGCTTGAAAATGTCAGGACGGGAAGTGTTCCTCTTCCAGAAGCTGAAGTCTGTTTTGCTTGTCATCTGTGAGAAACAGTCTTGTACTGATTGTAAGTGTTCTGGCTGATAAATATATTACATGTTGAAAATGGAAGGTTGAGCTGAGGAAACAGCCATAAAGGACTTTTTTAAAAAATTAAAGTTGATGAGTTTTGTTGTTGTTGTTGTTGTTGTTGTTGTTGTTGTTTTTTAAATGCAGTCAACTCACTAAACATTTATTTTCCACTCTAAGCTACTCCCCTTCTACTGCGTAGATATCTCCCCATAAAAATCTAGGATTTCAGACATCCTCTTGATTCTCCATTGTGAAGCGGTGAGCCTCTGATTGTGTTGCTTGTCCTGCTTCAGAGAACTGGTGTACATGTGAAACAAATAGACTGTGCACGCTATCCTGATCTCCAAATTTTTGTCTGCTTTTAAAGTGGCAGAAGTCACCTTAATATATAATTTTAACTTTCTGTTATTTCTAATCTTTCATGTGAATATGAATTATTGACCAGCTAAACCAACATGTCATAGATATAAAGATAAAGCAGGCAAGAGAGTGGAATCCTACATTTCTACAATTTCATGGCCTGGCAGAATCAACAAGAGGCGAAGTAGTCAGCCCATGCTTTTGTCAGTGAGGTGGGTGGATCAGACCCTAAGTACAGCGCAGAAAGAGATTAACAGAAGAAGAAATCTGTGCTGATCTTTACCATTGTTATATAGTAAGTTTTGTGATAGGAAATGCACTTTTAAAAGCTCTCACAGCTGAGTCTTGCAGAATAGAAATGCCATCGCAAAGTGACAAGGGAAATCTTTCTGTGTCAGAATGAGTGGAGCTGCAGACATTGAAAAGGTGATAGTGATAAAAGAGACTAGCAGGAGATAAGCATTTTTGATGGAGACATACCCTTGGGTGTTTGTTTTTCAGAGCATTTCTGTGTTGTTTAAGTCTGTCCACGGCCAGACAAATGTTCAGATCTGTTCAGAAATGTTCAGAACCATGAACTACATGAAACTTACTCAAATCTACATTTAATTCCATTCCATCAAAAGACTGATGGTGTTAATGAATATTTGAGCAAATGTCATTTTGTATGTAACAAGTGAAACTGAACATTTGAAACTTAGGTGCATGTGGAAGCTGACAAGTTTTGGTTATGTTTGGTGTGTTTGTTCATTAATTTCATACTTCAGTTCATAGATATAAAATTTAACAAAATTTACTTGAATTCCATAAGATGAATCTATTTAATTTCATATACTTTTGTCTGAGACCTTTTGTGTTCAGGACTCTGCGATATCCAGTAGACTTAATGGGGCTTTTGAATTTAGTAGCTTTTTCTCTTTTTCATGGTTTATTTGAAATCATCCCATAGCATTTGTATAAATATGTATTATGGAGGCTGTTTGCATGTGTATCTGCATTTTCATTAATTATTACTTCTAGTTTCTAACACCACCAATGAATCTATCATGTATGAAAGACTCGGATGAGTGCTATAGAAGCACAGATCTCCTTTTTGGAGCTCCATTGCATAGTTAGACAAGTAAATGACTGATAATCCAGTCTCATACTGTTTGTGTTTGGCTTTAAAGTTCTTTGAGGTGTGCACCATTTCCATGTTACAAGTTTTCTACTCAGCAAAAAGGCCTGTGTTGCTGGTCTCTGGCACAGCATGCTGACGTGGTGCACATCAAAAATCACAGGTGGATAGTTATGGAAATGTACTGATAAAGTGATCTTGTTATCTTTTTTGCAGAATCATGTAAACCCAGCAATGGATTTTACACAGACTCCTCCAGGAATGCTAGCCCTTGACAATATGCTATACTTTGCTAAACATCACCAGGATGCTTATATACGGGTAAGACTTCTCCTCTTGAAGATATCTGCAATTCCCTGTATATACTGATAATGTCCTGTTTATGGTTCACTTTGAAGAAGAAGGTTCACTGTTAACAGCCAACTATAGGAGGCAAACCATGTAACACTGAAACGTGTCATGTCTGTATAAGCTGATTCAAATATTATAGATATTCTCGTAGGCTTGCGAAGAGAATAAATATAAGCTTGTGCCTTTTTGGATGAATGATGGACAACTATGAGCTAAGAAATGATTATTTGTGCAGAATTCTCTTCTCTGCTTGAAGTCTACCAAAAATTATCAGGATTTCCTGTGGGAAGGAGGATTTGACTAGCAAATGACTTGATAACTGAGTTGACAGTGTCCTGAGAGTTAAGATGCTCCCTAAACTAAAACTATTGCTTTAGGTAAAGTAATGCTTGTAGAAAAACAGTTAAAAAGTGTGAGAAAAATCTCAAATAATTTTCTTCAGACAGGATCTTCTGTGAAGCTATTTTATTCGCGATTGCAATGGCTGGTGTCCTGTCAATCAGGAGTGCATTTTAGTAAACAAATCATAACCTTTTATTCCCTATTATCCGATGCCTGATTACCTCCCGTTTCCTCATTGGCTGAGTACTACAGGTTCACAAGCTACTCGACGCTCCTCTATACCATATATGTACATTTTTTCTTTTTTTCAACCCTTTAATTTTGCCTTTCTTATGTTTTGAGAACTTGTGATCTTTGTTTTACTGTTCTCTTTTACTGTTCTCACACTGCTCAACCTGTTTTTCTCAAGCTTCTACCTTATTTTGGAACAGTGAGGCCTTCTACTGTCCACTTATCTACTTAGCATTTCTCCTTATTATGACTACACAACTACCTTGGAATAAAGAAAAATAATTCTCTACTGCAAAAACACAACTTCGTTTCTCACAAAAGCAATCACAACTTGCACAACCTGTTCCTTCCCCTGCCCTGTTTACTTCCTACATTTGTTATTTCAAGTGTAGTTAAAACAAGTTGTATTGTTACATCCTTATGGAAAGAGGCATACAGGAGAATAATAGCTGCATCAAATAGAGCAACCTTTCCTGACCTTTAATGAAATTGAATATTTGCCATGAGCAAACCTATCTGGCACAGATGGGAGTAAAAGATAGTCTAAAAAGTCAGAGTCCTGAGGTGGTAGGGATGGTGTAACTACCTCCCAGAGTGTGTGCCCAGGGACCTGCATGAGGAAGTTGGCATATAGAGACAGTGTTGTGGTTTAACCCGGCCGGCAGCTAAACACCACACAGCCGTTCGCTCACCCTCCCCCCTCCCTCTCTGGGATGGGGGAGAGAAACGGGAAAGTGAAGCCTGTGAGTTGAGATAAAGACAGTTTATTAAGATAGAAAATAATAATGATAATAATAATAATATGTACAAACAAGTGATGCATAATGCAATTGCTCACCACCCGCTGACCGATGCCCAGCCCAACCCCGAGCAGCCGGCCCCCCACCCCGGCTAGCCACCCCTATATATTGTTTAGCATGACGTCAGATGGTATGGAATACCCCTTTGGCCAGTTTGGGTCAGCTGTCCTGGGTCTGTCCCCTCCCAGCTCTTGCTGCACCCCCAGCCTGCCCGCTGGCAGGACAGAGTGAGAAGCTGAAAAGTCCTTGGCTTAGTATAAGCAGTGCTCTGCAGCAATTAAAACATCAGCATGTTATCAGCACTCTTCTCATCCTGAGCCAAAACATAGCACCCTACCAGCTACTAGGAGGGAAAAATAACTGTCCTAACTGAAACCAGGACAGACAGTAAGCACATCAATTTTTTCTACTAAATAATGAAGAGTGAACTTATATGAAGTAAGCTAAAAGAGTTATCATCTAGTTTTTGTTCAAAGTAGAATAGTGTTAAGGCTGTAAAGGGTGTGCTGATATCCAAGACAGGATGACCCATGGGTATAATAGGAGACCACAAGATTATTGGTTTTGCTCTGTAAATACATCTTTCTGCCTCAGTCTGAACCTAGCAGTAGCAGACTGTGGCAGTCTGTGATGTGGAATAGTTATTGAACCTGATCAACGCCTGAAATTAAGGGTTATTTCACATACCGAGCAGTGAGTATGTTTTCTGGATAAACTATGCTGAACTGTGGTTTTCTTTATAAAAAAAGATACATGGTTACATTTTCTCATTAGAATTTGGATTTCTCATTTTAAATTTGGGTAAGATCTGCATGGTGTTACTTCATAGGCTTCTTTTTAAAATTCTAAATTTAGAAGATACACATAATATGGGTTGCCCTTGCATCCCACATAGCAAACTTGTTCTGAAGAAGTCCGAAAAAATTTAGAGGACAGAAGCTGTTGAAAATGAGCTTTCATTGACTTCTCTCCATTTATTTTTTATTTCTTTTTCAATTTCAAGTTTCAGATGCTGTTTTAAAAATTGGGTCCAGTATAGCATGTAATTAGCCACTTTTTAGAACAGACTTCGGTGCTCCTCAGCTTTGTTTCTGTAATTCAGTATTTTTGTTGCTGCATTGCTGAGAGTTATTGTTATTTTGAGTTGCCTGTCTTTATTCTTGTAGGATTCCTTTTACAAGAATGTCTGGGTGTGCCTTATATATTTCTCTCCTCATAAAGAGTATGTGTACACTAGAAACACCATGCTGAGGCATGCTGAGATAAAATTGCTTGCCAAAAGTTGCTGTGGAAGCTGCTAACACACCTTGGGAATATGTTAGCCTACTCGTCTTTCCAGAGTCAAGGAAACTGTATTTTGCAATGCAGTTAATTGCTTTACCATGGGTCAATTCCGAAGCCCCAAAATGAGCTAAAATCTGTACTGTGGGGTAATTAAAATTGAGATTGGAAACCAGCACTGGTTTAAAATAAACTTGGAAAGCTTTTCCTGACAGCATGCAGTGTATTAAATGAAGATACTATCAGGAAATTGTGACGACTACACCGAGTCTATTGCCAGTGCTATATTTTAATGGGTGGTACAAATCACTGCAGTTTGACCTGCTGATTTCTTAGGACGCCCCAACTGCATGGCCCTTAATAATGTATCTTCATGTGTTACTGAAAAAGCTGGGTAAGGAGAAGTTAGAAGAGAAGTCAAGCAGTCAGGCAGTAATCTCTTTCGTTTTTGTCTTTTTGTTATGGCTCTTATAGCTGATTCCATTTAGGAGTAATTTGCATTATAAATGGATTAATTAGATGAGAAGGATGTTTGAAGCTGCAGTGACCTTCAGTGAAGGGGGACAGTAAGGCTTCCAAGACCAGTGCCAAGCAAAAGTACTTACAGTGACAGAACATGAGTATGAAGGCAGTGGAGTGGATGGGTAACTCTGCATCTCCAAGGCAGAAAGCATTTGAGGGTGAAAACATAGGTGTGTCACAGTGAAAATGGAAACAAAACCAAGGAAACTTTTAGTTTCAATTTTGATTCCTAGCAACTTCCCAACATTTCATTTATCTTATTTCTTTTGCCTGTTGCATATTTAATTTAATGTTGCACTGTAATCCTGAAATTACAGTGATGTTGTTTTTTTCTTGCTGTCTTTATTCAGATAAACCAAGTTGTATTTCTTTATTTATACTTTTTTTTTTTTTTTAAATCTCGCTTTGTTTACTATATAAAATGATTGGCGCCTCCTGAAGAAAGGTTGTTTTTGTGTGTGTGTGTGAAGGAGCATATTTTCGTTGTGCATGTTTGCTTTGGTTGTGTAGTGTCCTTAGCTGTCATATATATATATATATATTTTTTTTTTTTTTTTTGAAGTCCTATTGAATTAGTCTCTTACTGAGTTGGCTTTTCTTTTTCTTTATTTCTTTCTTTAATTGTTTGGTGCTATCAGTGACTTTAGTAAAGTGCATGCATTTTTTTCATGTTCCACTTAAATAATCAATTGCTGTTATCAGAGGCTTTGCTTTTAAAAGGTGGTGACATAAACTATATGGAATGTATTGATGGAAGTAATGTTGAATCTCTGCAAGAAATTATAAAAGTTTCTGCAGGAAAAAAATTGCCAGCTTCCCAAGCTACATAATTATAGGACAGTCAGAGTGTATAATTAAAGTTAACAGTGAAGAAAATGATGGGAATAAAGCTTTGTGACAGATATATATATATATATATTAATTCTTTTGGAGCAGACACATTTTCAACCCTAGTTGCAATTTGCTCCTTTCCAAAATGACTTCAGTTTCAAGTTCTACTAATTTTAAAAATAAAATTATAAGTTACCATTTAAAACAGACTTTTTAATGTAGACACCTTAAGATTTTTCATGCTGGTAACTTGTAGCAGTGGGCATTTGAAACTTTCCTGAGTTGTTAAAAGGGTCTGAGGAAAAACCTTTCCATGGAAATCCTATCATGCTGTCAGTATCTCAGTTTATTGGTTCTTTGTTGTTTATTTGCTTGGGAATCCATGATACAAGACTATTCAGATTCATTTTCTTTTCAATACAATGAGGAGTGAGGAATAAATATATGAAACTGAAATATTTTGTATGCATGTGTTAGTAGGCACACACGCATTCATTTGCCTGATTTTTATTTTGTTCTTTTTTTTTTTTTTTTTTTTTTTTTTTTT
>NC_048894.1:63173448-63209475 GCF_011077185.1 Oxyura jamaicensis | reverse complement strand
CCTGATTTTTATTTTGTTCTTTTTTTTTTTTTTTTTTTTTTTTTTTTGTCTGTATGCACTTGTTTGCCAATACTGTTGTAAAATAATGAGATCTACTTTGTTTTGTGTAGAGAGAAAGCTGAAGGAACCAAAATGGAGCAGTTCTTTTATTTGTAACCCAGAAAAATTTGAGAGTTATTTGTTGTTGTGTATTTAAATCTGCCATGTTTGTGCCTGAAAAGCTTCTATAGATAAAATAATTTTGCAGTTTTGATAAACTGAGTCCTACAAGAGCTGTCATTAGTAGTTTAGATGTTCTTCATAGCAGGCAGCAAAATCATCACTACTTCTGTTGTGAGTGGACTGCTGTTCTTGTATCTTTGCTAATTTAAGTGTTCTCAGGCAGAAAGAGAAGATGCCATAGGGTAAGTTGAACTTACAGGAACTATACCTTAGCTTCTAATGTGCAACTATTTAAATATTCTGTTATTTTACATTTTCCTCAGAGATGTCTAAATATGGTTACAATATTTATCTGGGAAGGAATGGCGGATTTTACTATATGTTATTGTATTTCACAGAAAGTCATCTGAATCTTAGAGAAGTCATATACACCATTGCCTGTGGTGGGGTACATGAGTCTCATTTTAATGAAGTTGTTTTTGTTGACTTACAAGTTGGTGACTTGTCTACATTTTTTCTTCTGTGCTTATGACCAGCCATATTCTAACACATCTCTCTTCTGTGGAGTAAGATTCCTCCTTGAGGACAATCATGCTGTGTCTCCTCTTTGTTCAAGCACAAAAGATTGCTGCTTCAGGCAGAAACCACAAATAAACTTAGCAGCTCCAGGTCTGAGCGCTGGCTAGCTGTCTGTCTGGATTCTGCTCAGTTGGCTACCCCAGTTTATGCCCTTTTTTTTTTTTTTTTTTTTTTTGCCATTAGATGAGTAAGCTTTTCATACATTCAGCCTGAAGGAAAAAAAAAAAAAAAAAAAAAAAAAAATTCCTTGGAAAAAAACAAATTAAAGTAAACTGAAAATCAAGAGAAGAGATGGTTTCTCCTGTGGTGGTTTTACTCGAGTGGGCAGCCGAGCTCCACCACAATCACTCTCTCACTCCTCCCCTCCTCAAAGAGGAAGGGGGAGAAAAGACAACACAAAGAGCTCGAGGTTTGAGATGAGAATGATTGAATTAAAGGGAAAGGGAATGGGGAGAAAAATAAACAAAAGAAATAACAAGGCCGCGTGGAAGCACAGAGAGAAAGGAAAAAAGTTATTCTCTATTTCCCATCAATGAGCAATGTTCAGCCATGTCCTAGGAAGCAGGGCCTCAAAACGCGTACCGGTTGTTCAGGAGGACCGCCCTCCCCCATGAGAGCCGCTTTTTATTGCTGAGTGTGACATCAGGTGTTATGGAATATCCCTTTAGTCAGTTTAGGTTAGCTGCCCTGGTGATGTCCCCTTCCCACCAATTGCCCACCCCCAGCCTGCTGGCTCTTGGGGGCTTGGAGGGAGTCCTGATGCTGTGCCAGCACTATGCAGCAATAGACACAACACTGGAGTGATACAAGTGCTGTTCCAGCTATGAGTGTAGAGCACAGCAGTGTGGGCTGCTGCAGGGAAAGGTGACTCCATCCCAGACAGACCCAACGCATCTCCCTATTCCCAAGGATCATATCTATTTCATGCAGATATTTGTTAGATATTAAATGTGGAAGTGGCAGTATAAATATTGTCAACAGGGTGGAAAACCAGTGTTGAAATCTATTTTGCAGAGTTGGGCTTACCGATCCTACGGTGTATTTTATAGTGGATCCATTGCTGCTGTATTTTTGTGAATGATGTGCAAGATACTTAGTGGCATGTTCCTGAATTTTCTGTTCTTGTATTTCAGACAAGTATTAAGTTACTAAAATGCTCCAAATCAAAACAACATTAGGACTTTGAGCCAATAGTTATGTTGATTAACTGAAAATTAGAAATTGAGCTGGTTTAGGGTCAGAAATAGAAAATCCCCCTTTCCTCTGCATCTGCTGAGCGGGAAAATCAGTTATTCATACAGCTGTGATGCAGTGACACTTCTTTCCCAGCAGCTACTTGAGTTGCTGCTTTTGGGGAGGTTGAGGAGAGAACGTCTTTTCCTTTTAAGTCTTCAGAAGTCACATTGGAGGAGCAGGTGCTGTTTATGAGCCCACGTGATGCAGGCGGGAAGATTGCTGGCGTTCTGCAGAGACCTTTCAGAATTTAATGGGTTGAGTCACAGCCAGACTGCGTACCGTGTACTTTCTAACCCATGCAGTTGTTGTATAGGAGGCTGCCTACACATCCTTCCGCCAATTCACAAAGTCTCCTCATGCCTACTCATTCTAGCCTGATCAGATATGAGTAGTCCAACATATAATTTCAGCATTTTCTGAAATAAAGCTGAGCCTGATTTCTGCCTTACTATTTTTTTTCCTCCCAGAAATGATTGGAAAGGGATGTAATTTATTTGTGTTCTGCTGAAGGTAGTGAGAAAAGTGAGCTTTGTTATGCATGTCTTCCTGGTATGTCTCATGAGACAAAGCAATTTTCCACATAAGGCCAAATTGTCTTATGCCTCATGGCTCTCAGTCTCTTAAGGTGTTCTTGCTTTCTCTTTTCTCTGTCATACCTGGGGAGAAAAGAAGAGTAGCTAGGGAGTCTCACAAGTTTTTCTCATTTCCTCTTTCATGGAGCTTTTGTGATGTTACACTAGCTGCCAGTCCCATTCATGTGAGACAGAGGTTGAAGCTTTTCTAATATATCCATACCACACGAACATTAGAACACTAATAGGGCCTTTCTTATGTTGTGAGAGAAGAAAATTCAAAAACTTACTACATTATGCAGGTACTGTAGGTTCTTGCTCTCTGCTGTAGGTGAGCAAGGAGAGGACTGAGGAAAAATATTGCCCTCTCACATTTGCATGGGTTAGGGAGGGAGAAGAAATCATAGAATCATTAGGGTTGGAAAAGACCTCCAAGATCATCTGGTCCAAACATCATGGTACTACCAATGTCACTCACTAAACCATGTACCTAAGCAGTTTCAAGCCCCAGCTGGGGCCTGTAAGAAGTGAAGAGCAGATCCTGATGCAGCTTCTGAAGACAATGTGGCAGCTGGGCCTTCTCAGTTTTCTTGGGCCTTGCCACCGGCTTCACAGTATCTGGTTGTTTTTGCATAGAGTGGCAAAGGAAGAAAGGAGCTGTATAATATATGAAGACAAGTTGCAGTGTACTTAGCTTTTGATAGAAAGTAAAGACACTATGATTATGCTTTATATTAATGTGTTTATGTGAGAAGCAAAATTTATCCCTAGGTGCAGCTGCTCTTCTGGAGCAGAACCATCCAAATTTCACTTGTGATAGGTTGGCACTAACTTTTGGGTTGTTTTAATAGAAGCGGGAGGGGGGGGGGTAATGCGACACACCATGATATTCCAAAAATAAAACCAACTATTGGAAATAGCCATCTGAGTTAAAGTGCTTTATAGCTGCAGAGTTGAACACTGGCTGTAATGTTACCAGGCCAGTTTGAATTCATCCTTTAACCTGCATGTTGTAATACAAGGACATAATTGATACCCACCCCCACCCCACCCCATCCCATGTAGGTCTCAGCTTGTCTTTCAAATCTTGGCTTAACAAATGGCAATTCTAGTGCCTACCTGAGCAAGGCAGACAAAATTGTTGTTTTGTTTTAGTTTTGCTACAAGGAATTCCTGATCTGCCCCAGGAATGTGAAGGAAGGCTGAGATAACAGGGAGAGGAAACATGGCAAATTGAAAATAAAACAATGAAGATAACAAGAGGAGTTAGAGGGGACAGTGCTGAGCAAAGGATCTTAAGAGAATGCTGATGCTGAAGCTGAGGAAAATGGCAAGCTGCCTTAGGAGAAAAATGGAGATGAGGATAAATGGGAACTGTATCTGCCTGCAGCAGAGTCCCTTATCCTCCTCAAGAAGTATATCCTTAGGATTTGTTTCCTAGAATTACTTCAGGCATCTAGATGAAATGGGAATGGTGAAGCCTGCCATATGTGATAAGAAAGCTTAAGAGCAGGAAAAGCAGTATAAAAAAAAAAAAAAAAAAAAAAAAAGGAAGAGCATCTCTGTAATTTTTGGACATTAAAATGCTGCCAGATTTTCATTTTGGGTATAGGTAGATTTTTACCATATTTACTAAGCAGCTGCTCTCTGAACCTCTTGATACTAACGTACAGCAGGCTGCTAGAAAACTTGGTCTCTGTAAACAGAGTGATTTCTCCTTCCTAACAGTGCAGCAATGCTTGTTGAACTCTCAGCTGTGGGATTTATTACAAGTATTGCTGAAGCTGTAGTGGGTCTTGTCTTTCACTCTCTGTATTTACTTCCCGGTCATAATGAATCTCTATTCTATTGCCAAGCTCTGAGGTTGGTTCAGGTATTCTGCAATTACTGTGGGCAGTATATTTTGAGCCAATTTAATTTTTAATATGAGGGATTAAGGGATTGGCTAAGTTGATATTCCCAGTGAAGGAGCAATACTTCTTTTAGGTAGTTTCATCCTTCTGAATTTTGATAAGAAAGCTTTTGAATATGATACCTGTCTTTACAATTTTAGGTTTTTGTCAGTCATTAACTTTTAGTTGCAGGCATAAGCTTCATTATCGAGGCTGATGTCAGACTTTTAAGACCATGGTAGTCAAGTATGGAAAAATTTTCATTTAGTCCATAGCCTCCCTGAGGAGTCTGTTTTGTGTTCCTGAGGAAGTGATGAACTCAATGAATAATTCAATGGAAGATCATAAAGGAACGATGTGAAGTTTCCTGCTGTCAAGTTAGAAAATGTTTTGATTTTGTTTCTTTCTGCTGCTGGAGGTTTTACACTATTCCTCTGTGATGTTGGCATAACATTTACATTTATTTTATATTATAAAATATCCATGCCATTATTATTATAATATATTATATATTATATTATATTTATATTTATAATTATATTTATATTATAAATATATCCATGCCATTAGTACACATCTTGTAAAGGTAGGTTACTCTTCTTCGGGTGATGCTGAGCAACATTAACTATAATACAAAGAGGAAGCAAAAAAAATGTATTTCAAAAACAAGAACTAAATATATTCTATAAGGAGTCTTATTCCTTCCTCATTCTTTTTAAATGTTTTGTTGGACAATAGGACACTTGAGGGCTGCCTTCCTCTTCTTGAAAACGCTTTTGGCTTCAGAGGAAACTGTGTACTTCAGGCAATTCATATGGCTAAATCCCAGAAGAAACTCAGCTGTCAGTAGTTGCTAAACAACACTGCCTGAAATGTCTACACTAAGCCTTCATTTCTCTTCCCGATCACTTCAGTTGTTTTATTTGTGTCTGTTTTGTTGTTGTTTGTTTTCTTTTTTTTGTTTTGTTTTATTATTTATTTTTGTATTTGGGAAATGTTTCTGTTCTATTTACAACAGGAATTTGTAAATGAGAGAAGTACATACATGAGGTAACCTAAAAATAGTAAAAACTGTACAGATCTGTATTCTATTTCAGAGTTTGTCAAATTTCTGTGCCTTAACAGGCTACAAAGTTTCAATTGTAGAAATGCCAAGAAAATGGGTAATGCTGGCTTTTCTGAAAATTTTAGCTCCTTTAATTAAAAAAAAAATACATATATATTTAAATTCTTCCTTTCTCCTCTTCTGCTAGTCAATTAATCTCATTCTTCTGATTTAATTTTGTTCTCTGTTCTCATTCTATGTATCTTGTTCTTGCAGTTCAGAGAAAGGGAGGAAGAACATGTGTTTTTTTTTTTTTTTTTTTTTAAATTACTTCACTTACTTTCCTTTTACCAACTCTTTATCCTGTCTTGTTCTTTAGTATCTTTTCCTCACTCAAACGGTGCCTGCCTGCCCTCTCTGGGTAATTTTTCCATTTTGTTTTCATTTTCTTGAGATCCATCTGTATTTTTTGTTGATTTTTAAGAAAATTGGTTTTTCTTTATTGCATGTTAACACATCATGGTTGTTTTTTGCTTTGCCTCATAGTAATGGGCAGTAGAGCTTAAAGGAACTGAGAAAGAAAAAATGATCTGCAGCATTTCATATCTCTGTATCACAAGGTGGTTTTGGATTTTGTCTGTATAATATCTTACATATTAAAAGCAATTTTCCCATTTTGCATCTTCCCAATTCCATAGCTCTGCAAACAGTAAATAGAAGATAAGCTGGCAGAAGTAGATGCCTAATATCAAAATAAAGGGCTACCAAGTAGACAAGGGCCGAGGTAGGACTGAGGGGAGATGGTCAAGGTGCTGAGAGCTCTCCTGCAATGTCTATGGTTTCTGCCTTTAAATATTTTTCTCCCCAAAGTAAAACTTAGCAACTGTACCTGTTGATAGTGAAACATCTGGTAGATCTGCAGCTTGCTGTGGTGGATTTGTGAGGGGGGGCATTGATGATAGACCTCCATTTGAATGAAGGTTATTTGGTCTTGGTGACTTCCTCATGGCTTTCAATTCCTTGCTAAAATAACTACTGTGACAGAAATGTGTATGTCTACAGAGTTTACTGATGGCTTGATTCACAAGTATTTTCTGTCTAGATCTGTGTTATGTTTTCCCATGCTACAGTTTTCACCAGTTTATGGAGCAAACGTGTCTATCCTCTGCTTATTTCTCCTCCATAACCAGATTGATAAAGGAAGAAAGATTAAAATTATGCCATTATCAGCTGTATTTATAGTGTTTTACTTTGGAATAGGATATGAGTCATGAAGAGTATTATGAATATCCTAATGAATGTTGTAAATCTCTTGCCAAGATTAAGAATAATTTTCCTTTGGGTTTTTATAAGGACACCCCTTCACACACCTTTTTACCATTGATGTTTCTTATAGAAGATCCATATTAGTCAAATTTGCCTACAAATTTGCCTTAGATGTAGTTAAGAGTCTTCCATCTTCCTATCCTGCAGCAATGTAACATGTCAGCTCTGCCTTATTTTGCACAGCAAACTCTAAAAGATGATGCTTGCAGAGAGAGTGTGAGTGAGGATTGTTTCAAAGCTGCTTTACATATTGATTACTGAAATTGCCATTTAATTTGCTGTATAGCAATACACAGTTCCTTAACTATTTCTCTGGCATTCTTATTGATTGCTTGATTCTGCCTTACATTATATGCATATATGGTGTCACCATTAAATATTTATGTGCTCATGAAATGTTAATATGTCGGCTTAATGTGAAACTCAACAAAATGCATTTGCCAGAAGCCACCAGGAATGCTGATCTGAGAGCTTCCCGTTCCCTCCCCCTTACCCTTTTATTTTGCCTCTTCATTGATTTTATTACCAGTGTTTCTCTGCTATATCTAAATCTGTGTCAAAGCAGCCCCCTGCTCCAGTATGCAGATTTTACGTTTTATTATGTGAGAGATAAAACACATAATAATAAAACAAGAGAAGTGATCCCAGGGAGGTGTTGAGACACAGCCTTACATTGCATGTGTGCCAATCTGTCATTGCTCCTGTGTTTGGATATGGAAATGTAGCATTATCTTCCATGAAAGAGACTGGAGCAAGATGACTCATCCAGAAGGCAAAGTCATATTCTCATGTTCCTTGAAAGGTGGCTGCAGCAATGTAAAACAAAAATTGCAGGGGCGTTTCTTTGATTTGATACAGCTGTTACCCAGATGGGACACAGAACAATTAGGTGTAATTTAAACCAAAACTTTTACAAGGAAAAGTAAGTCCTCTTGGCAGAGCAGTGACCGTGATTCTAAAACACACTGTTGGAAAAGTCCAGTGAAAATCAGTTAGAGTCAGGTATTTATCACATCCTGAATTAGTTTCTAAGAATCTGTGGGAATTCAGGCAAATCTGTTTTATCTAGGTGATAAAAAGACAACAACGAAAACCAAAACAAAGCTATCTTCCATTTCACAACGCAGAAAGCAACCATCATTTTACATTCCCGGGGGATGGGTTAGGAGCTGCCCTTTGTAGAGCAGGACTGGAATAGATACTTCTTGGTGAGGAGGTTTCAGCATGCTATGTGAAGCAGATAACTTTCATGCTTGCTTTTGGGTTTTTATTTCATTTTCCCACTTTTACCTTAACTGCTTGACAGCAAAGGCTTCTGCACACTAGAGAGCATGGATACCTAACAATCACAGCTAATTTCTGGGGGGAGAGGGAAGGTTTTGCTGGCATCCAGTGATGGATCCAGTCCTCTTCTCTGCCACCACCACCTTGTTTTGGGTGAAGTTCCAGCCTTGGAACCTTTTATAAATGAGGATTTAGTGGGAACTCTAGAAAGGAGCACAACATTTTCTGTTGTGGTGGAAAGAAATGTTGTTTTACTGTTTTGGAAGCTTTCCTTGCTGACAAAGTTGAAAGATTAAAAAAACAAACAAAAAAAAAACAAACATGGTGAAGATAGGAGCTAAGGAGACAGGAGGAATGCAAATCACAGAGCAGTGTCTAACCACTTGTGAAGAAAATTTAGAGAGCTGCTAAGGTTCTTCGGAGCTTGGCAAAATCTCTTACTTTTGAAATTCATTTTCTTTCTCTCTCCCTCATCCCCAAGCTGTGCAGCAGAAGTTTAGGTTGTATTTTTTTCCAATTGTTTTAAAGCTGGTGGCAAAGTTTGTTCCTGCAGAGACAATTCTTACTGCAAATCTGTTTTGACTGTGTTTTTTCCTTTTCTCCAGCCCCAGTTTTTCTGCCTTTTCAGGGACACACCTTCAATGAAATCTACAGTATTTTTATAACTAATCTTTCATATATAATGAAATCTCTTGTTTAGTTGTAGTGCCGGGGAAAATGTTCTTTCAGGTGCAAAACGGTGCAAAAATGTTGAAGAAGTTATTTTCTCACATTTTTGCACTGTAATACAGCTGATAATATGAAGACTTTCCTTGAGATGTTTTTGCAGCATTCATGGGCTTGATGCAAGAGTGAAAACACTGGAATGATTTGCATGTAAGTGTCTTCTGTAATGGAGAAACTGAGCACATTTTCTTACTCTGTGGACTGGAGTTTGATTATTGTCACTTGGATCTTTTTGGAGCCTGAATCCAGCTAGGCAATTTTTGTCATTAGTTTTTTATGGTTCCTTCTAGGTGTGCTCACATCTATGAGTCATCATATCTAATTTCCTTTAACCTGCAATTTGAAACGTTTCTTGAATGTTTTAAATATTTCTTTCTCTTTGGCTTCTGATGCAATTTCTTCAAGCCAGGACTGGTGCAGAACAGCAGTATAGGAATGAGAAAGTGTCTGGGTTGGTCCTGGAATTGCACTGCTTCTGTGTCACTGCATCATGCATAGGGAGTCAACATTTCTCTTTTTTTTCTCTCTTTTTTTTTTTTTTTCTGTGTGTTTTTTGTTTGTTTTGTTTGTTTTGTTTTGCTTTCCTGACAGTTTATTTCTCCTCTCATTTAACTGGGGGAAAGGCTAAAGTTTATGAAAACTTTCATAAATTCAGCCTGGTGTGGATTGTAAATGTTGGATGTGGAGTATAATACTTCAGCTCATGGATTCTTCAAACTGATTGTTTTCCATTTTAATTCCTACTTCAGATTGTCCTGGAGAACAGTAGTCGAGAAGACAAGCATGAGTGCCCATTTGGCCGAAGTAGCATTGAGCTGACAAAGATGCTGTGCGAAATACTGAAAGTAGGAGAGCTGCGTAAGTTGGCCCGTTTATTTGACCTCTAAGAAACATGGAGTGAGTTCAGTGATACCTGAACTTTATTTCAGTGCAAGTATTTTATTTTGTGAATCATTTCTCACTATGGTTACGTATTGAATACCTGCACTCCAAATGACTATGCCTGCTTTTCTGTCTCTCATACTAATTTGCTGGCATTCCATGAATGAGGGTGAACTAGAGGAAATGGGCATCTGATTTTTGAATTTCTGTGTGAAGCAGGACTGTTACATAATTTCCAGAGGGGTATGCTTACGTCACACTGGGTGACCTCGTTATCCTCTGTGCAGACATCTTTCTCTTAACGTTCCACAGGCTTGTCTTTAGGTTGGTTTTAAGAGTAGTACAATCATTTGTCATGGGATTGCTCATCAGAATTGACACATCTTGTTTCCTCTTGTATATGTAAAGCTCTACCTAAACATCAGATTTTATATGTATCATTTACTCTAACACTGTGATACAAAATATTGTATTTTAATACAGAGTAGACAAGCATCCTGTAAAGCTGTCTTTGGCTTCGATTGCAGCCCCCTGACAAATTGTTAGCTACTATCAAATGGAAGAGCATTTCTGTGTCTTCATTAGTGTAGAGAGTTGGTGTTTATCAATATATGTAAACTTAAGTTATCCATCAATAATGTTTTGGATCCTGCTGAAGTCTGCTTGGCAAACAATACCACAAATTTCATTTTCATGCTGCAAGAGCAGGGGGCACAACAGAGATGCTTGTTTTCCTTCCAATATGTTTTTTTTTGTTTGTTTGTTTTGTTTTGTTTTGTTTTGTTTTTCCCTCCCTAATAAATACTTTTCTTTTACCTTTATGCCCAAGTCCACAAAATGTAATGAGAAGAGCAATTCAGGAAGCAGCAAGCAAGCATATAGGTATAATCAGTTCTTTTTTCTAGCAGCTCTTCAATAGATGTCAAAAGCACTGTTTTAAATGTATGATTTGACTGTTAATACATCCAGGATTTTTAGATGTGGTGTCTTGAGAGAATTTACTGACCAAGGGAAAAACCTCTTTGTGCAATAGGACGGGCTAAAACCCATGCATTTCTTACAGCTTCCAAATCAATACTCAGTATTTGACGGACCCAGGCAACTGATATGATGCTTACTTTTGAGTACCATAGCAAGTATACCAGTTATTAAGGATTGCAATCACCATGCCTATAAATGAACAGCTTAGCAACTATTCTAGATGTCTGCAAAAGCAAAAATATGTTGTGTAAGGTGCAGACTGCAGCAGATCCATCTCCCTCAAAATAACTTTATTGCTGCAGTTGAGGTGTCTAAAGCCAAATTATTCGTGATAGGTCTGTCTGATTTTTTTCTGCTAGTAAATGTTGGAGGGACATACCTTGCTAAAGTTCTAAGGCTATTTGGATTAAGTGCTAAAGATTAATTTTGCTTTACTTCTGTAAATACACAGAAAAATACCTGAAATACTGCGCTGTGTGTGATGTCTTTTGTAGATGTCCCATCCCTCCATGGGATTTGCAGTGCATTTTGCTACTAAGAAAGATGATTGATCTAGGGGTGAGCCAGATGTCTCAGACTTCTTCCTTGCCTGTGTCATGAGAAGTCATTCAGTAAATAAATCTTTTTGCCACAGACGCATTTGTCCACATTTGGGAGCTATTAGATTTTTTTGCCATGTATGGTATTGTTTATTCTGATTGCTTCTAACTTCTGGAGATACAAGCTTCATGTTTCAAATTTTTCATTATCTGGCTTTTTCAAGTACCGAATGTGAAAAAGATTTGGTGTGGTGGCTTTGTTACCATATAAAAATATGAAAGGAAAGTTATTTTTGCTATCTTCATTTTAGAAAGAAAACTTTGTCATCTCTCATTTAGAGTATCTCTACACTTTGGAAGCGTGGGGGTAGTAAGAAAACTAAAAATTCCCCTGAGAATAGCTCTAGCTGAGGGAAATTACCTTTTAATGTTTAAATACCATTTCCTTTGGTGGTGTTAAAGTTGCTAGTCAGTGGATGATGGGTGTGCTTGTTCACAGCAGGCTCCTGTGGTGCTCTTTCATAGGCATGTGAAGTAGTACAGACAGGTTTCATGCCAAGAAATGCACTGGTGCTTCTGTTGATAGAAACCAGATGTAGCACTGTTGACTTCTGTGAAGTTACTCTAATCTACAACCACTGAGCATCTGTCTCTGGGTGCAGCAGTAAGATTGCATCATAGCCTTATATTCACAGGGGAAAGAGCTAAGGTTACCTCTATTCCATCTTGACAATTCACCTTTTCGCCAGTATTTTTCCTTAATAGTTTTGTTTATATGGAACTCTAATTGTCCCTTACAAAGGCTGTAATAAAATATGCATTTAGAATAATATACAGAGAACAGATTTCTTGAAAATTGCTATCACATAAGTGCATCTTAAGTGATCTGTGATCAGTATTATATTTTGTTGAGAAGTGCAAACTAGAACTGATTTCTTAGGAAAATATACATTCAGGTTTATTTTTCACTTGCAAATAAATACTTTATTGCTGAATAGGACTGGACGTATTAAAAATCAGTAGCTACAGTCTAGGGCAAAGGTGTCCCTGGTAGTTCGTATGTGTTACGTTTCAAAATATGCATTTAGGCTGCTAGTGTTTCTTTAGAAATTCATAACTAGTCATTATTGCACAGGAACACAGAACTTTTTTTCTAATAGTTTCTAAAGTGTATAATTTCAAAGCCACAATAAATTACCTTCTATTCATGAAATATTCAGCAGTAGAAACTTTCCTGAAGTGCAGAGTAGATAAATGCTGCTAGACTGTCCATTATTCATGAAGAGCATTTTAATGCTGATTATACTGCCCTTGTTCCATTGTATTAAATACCTTCAGGCAACAGGAAGGCATTTTACCATTTCTTTTTGGTCCTTTCAAGCATTGCATTCATTCCAGAAAAGTATTCACAAGAAAATGTGAAAGGTTTGCCACTCCTCCAGATTTTGCATTTCTCCAAATCCAGGCACCAGACTTCTTCACTCTTTGACTTTGGTTCCCAAATGTTCATAACTCAGAAATTCATTTCTTCTTCAGCAAAGCACTTAAGCACACGTTTAAATCTTGTGCAAGAAAAGAAAGCTCAAGGACAAGCTGTGAGCTGAGAATATGTTTACTGCTTTATAGAGGTGGACCTGTGGAGCAGAAGAACCAAAAACCTGGGAGGAGTGTTGGTGTAGTGCCTAGGTAACATGGAAGTTATTGAAACATACGTAAGTCAGTGAAATCTCTGAATCTGGGAAGAGTGGAATATTTGGCTTAAATCTTTTAATCATACACATCTGTTGCTGTTAGAAAGGCATTGAAGATAATGGCTTTACTGACTACTTGCCAAGACACTCATCTTGGCAAGCAATTTGATAATTCTCCTTTCTCCACTAATAGTTTCCTTTGTACATCTTGGATAACAAGCTGATTTGGGTCTTGTCCTGTGTGTCTTAGAGCTGACATCAGCCAGTAACATTCTCACCCCAGTGATCGCACTCATCCCCCTCCTACAGCATAAGGTGCTTTGACGCTCCACAATACTGGTACACGGGCAAATTCACAAAGAGCAGATAAAATGAGGCCTTTCATATTTTGTTCTTAGTAGCTATGAAAACTAAGGTAACCTCCATCTTCCCTCTTCTTTCTGCAGGTCTTGGTACATGACATAAGTGCTTAGAGGAGAGGCATGCCTCCTAAACAGTCTGCTGGCATTGCAGGGAGACAGTAACACTGCAGATAAATAAAAATAATAATAATTTAAAAATACCAGCTTGTGGCCGATGGATGAGGAGTAGATCGGTGATGTGTGCAGATGGACAGCTTTCCTCAGTGCTGCCACTATTACAGTCTGAATATGTTTATATGCCAATATCATTGCATGCCTGAAGCTATTCTATATATAAGGCATGTCAGATTTTGAGTATTTTTAGTGTATTTTTGAGCAGGACACAGATGTTGAACTGAAAATGTTCCCATGTGATTGTTTTGATCGGTGGTGTTTAGGGGCTTTAGCAAAAACCAGCACTCAAGCTTTATGACAGACCACAGGGATATATGCCACATGTCAGAGAATATTTGTCCTAAAGCTTTTATCAGATAACTTCTTCACTGGGTTTTCTTGCTTTCTTATTGTGGAGAATTTAATTGTCATGGGCTTCTGTTAGACTTGATCCATTTATAGGATTTTTTTCCTCAAAGGAGATGTAAATGTCAACACATTATAATGCCGTTGATGCTGTTCATACATGTTCTTGGTATGTATTACTCATTGCAGTTATTGCCCAGGTTGCAGAATTGAATTGGTTCAGAAATTCTTACATTATTGTCCCTTTATCAAATAGAACATACTGGGTACTTAATAGGTATATAGTGCTGTTCATGGCTGTGCCTGTTGAGATGAAGGTAATCAAATCTCATGCTTCAAGGAGTAAGCTGATTGCTGCAAGGGTCTGGAAGCACTTTTTCATTTTTGCACAATCCACAATGTGCATTGTAGGATTTTTCTGTTGATCTTTTCCTGAAACCGTACTGGTCACTGCAGGTTCAGCATTCTAGTCTTGAGGACTTATCTGGTTGGATTTTTCGTTGACAGCAAATCCAATGTTTTTATAGTTGAATGTCATATATAAATTTTTCCCCTTGCTTGAAAGGTAATTGCCTTGAAAGGTAATTTTCACTTTCTCCTTCTCTTCTTAAATTTAAATAGAATAAAGTCCCTGAAATAGTAAATAAAATTAGTTATTTTTAGTGTTCTCAGGTTTCTTCTTGCAATTTCATCTTCTGGAGACTGAGCCACTTTAGGAGTCAGGAAGTGTATCTTATGAAACTGAACCACTTTTCTTACCAAGGAGGTTTTAGTAAAAGGTAGAAAATTTTATTTTTCATCCTGAACTTTTGATCCTATCTTTAGAATATAATGAAATAGTTATAAAGAAGTCATAACCTCCTTTGTCTTAGCTTTTCAGTGCATTCATTCTCATATATCCACCTCTTTATTCTCTTGCTCAAACCATCACCACATCAGATAACTCCTAGTCAGAGCAAAAATTCATCAGATCTTGAGTGAAGGTCACAAGATAAACACCATTCAGCCAACTTTGAAAACAATCAGTAGCAGTGAAGGGGGAGGCGGGGAGGGAAAGCCTAAAATCCATATTGATCTTTAGTTTTAAGGGCTGCTTTGGAAACATTACCAGCAAATTAGCCATTCCTTACTACAGGGGTATTAAAATACGCTCGTCCTTCTTAATGCAAAGCCAGTAACTTGTGGAGTCATCTGAATTGTACTTTGATACGACAGCAGAATACTAGTCTTTGTCAAACAGTCCTCTTGTCCCGTTGGCACAGTCCCTCTGGAAAGAGAATGAAACTCCCTTTCTCTAGGGAGATTTTCCCTCTAGGGAAATTTTCCTATTGTCTATAGCCATATGTCTGCCTTTGTAAGTCTTTGATCTCTTTGGAGCAGGGTTTATAACTTGTTTCATATGTGCAAAGTCCTTAATCTTATGGTGTCCTGAATGCAGGATTCCTTATTTCCTTTAAAATCACATTTACTCAATTTTCAATAATATTATTCTTAAGTATAAGTATTCAATAAGTATGAAATGTGGGAAAAAAAAATGGACACTTAAGGGCAAGAAAGATGTGTAGATGGAAAAGATTTTCTAGCAATCAATTTATTTTTCCAAAGACAACAAAGAGGTAATATGATTAGGTATGAAGAGCTCTCTTATTGGTAATGAAAGGGACAGGAAGAATCAAGAAGTTAAAGCATGATAAAATCAAATTGGGAATAAGGTATAGATTTTAGCTGCTGAGGATGCTGTACTAGGGAGCTAGCAGAACAAAGGTGAAGAATGATGGGGAGAAAAAAAAAATCTTGGAGTTGATTTCCTGTAATTAGTGGAAGCTATGGCTTTAGCTAGCTTGATATCATGGTAGAATAAAAGCTGTAATATATCTTATAAAGTATATTTTGTAATTTTGTGAGTGTGTGTGTGTGGCTATAATGGATGATGTAGTAACATTAAAGTCTAGGCATGTGTATGAAAGCAAACCAGGCGACGTGGATCAATAGATTGGATTATTGCCTTAGGAAAAACGGGGGATTAAATAAAATCTTCAAAATGTGTCCCATTTTGAAAACTCTGCATCTCTTCCTAGCACTGGGGAACTATTCAGACTTTTAAAGTTCCCTTCTGCCTGCAGGTTTGCAAGTTCCTTCAGACAGCTTAGGTATAGCCAAACATCTGTTGCTTTCCTGGGACAATTTGTGGACATTTTGAGGGTTGCTCTTTGTTCATTGACAGGTTATTGCTGAGCAGATTGTACTTAAGAGAAAAATAATCTTGGAACCAATTCTGGGCCTCCTCATTTCACTTCTGTTATTATTTTATAAATACAGATTTGTTAAAAGTAGCTGAAGTCTTGTAGACGTTGCAACAAATTGTGCTTAAAATTTGCAGTAACCTCTCATGGTTTCACAGCTCTTCTATGCAGCAGGCTGAAAAATTTGCAGTTGCTGTGTTTAAAAGAGGCATATAGTTGCTAAATGAATTTTACATAGAATCAAGTAATTTGTAAAAGCTTTGTGTTGCTTTAATAGCAACTTTTAGGGTATCTATTCTGTTGCTTTGTATGTTTCAAAAATGTTTGTATGGCCAATGCTAATGGGTATTCAGGATGGAAGCAGAAAGTTTTGTAGGTGAAAAAAGAGGGACTAGAGGTTTCACTGTGTGAAAAAGATGGAATGATTTGGGGTTTTGAAGACAAATCATTAGCAGGTTGTCTGCTAAAATGAGAACCAGCATTAACTGTTCAGCTCCCGTTGTTCCTGAGACAAGGCTGTACTTCCAAAGGATAGAAAGCGTGCAGTATTCTGGCAAACACATGAGGTTTTGCAAATAACATAGCTTTTCTTGAGCAAGTGAATATCCTTGTAAAAACCTATTGCTGAACTGGCTCTGAGGTAGTGGATGTACCTTTAAGTGTCCCATGTGGTCCAACACATGGAGCTTCATGGATGTTTGGATGGCACTGGAGGCACTTTTGTATTGCTATTGACTGAGTAGTCGAGTCCTCTGTCAGAAAGCTTTATTATCTTAGGCTTTTTACCTTTGTTTATTCTAAGAAAAATTTAGTAATTTGTCTTTTTTTAAAACAAACAAACAAACAAACAAACTTTTTCTGGCCCACAGTAAATACCTTTTTAAAAATCTGCATCTGTGAGGGGAGCTTTAGAGCTTTAAAGTTATTTAAAATTCAGATTGTCAGGCTTCCAAGGAATGAGATCAGGCACAATGTCCTGATGTAGTACTAACCAAGGGTAAGGCATGCACAGAACAGTATAGTTACATTTCTTTAAAGCTTTTCTCTGGTTAGCACATCCTGCTTCTACTGTATGCTGTGCATTGTAAACATGCTGATTGTGTTTGTTCAGGAAGACATGATGGTTCCTTCTGTTGCTTGGACTGAACAGATAAATATGGATGTTCTTGGTGGGGGGACGACAAAGCAGAGAATAATACTTTCTTCATATAATCACACTTTTTTTTTTGTCATCCAAATGATTGTACCACCTGATACTTTGGAAAGCTACTTTATACAGACTGATCATATACCCCGTTAAAATGGGGGAACCTTTTTAGGGAGGGATCATTGTTCATTCCTGATGAATTAAAAAAGCATGTCCTTGATGTATTTCTTTGTAAGAGCTTTTTCCTCAGGGAGCTAATCAAAACAGCAAACAAAACAGGGTAGTGAAAGTCTAGATATTAATATATTTTCTTTATTCGTCATTCACTAGCAGTACTTTAATGTAAAACATCTAATTGCTTATGTACTTTGTTGTAAGTTTTTACTGTTTATGCTGTGGTGTATGTTCAAGTAAAAGTAACAGTAAAGGTAAGTAACCTGAAGGATTGGATCCACACTCTGAAGGTGATGTAGATATTTAACATTGAGTTACTAACGTTGCCTATGTGTTGAAATACCATCTGTCACTTTCATTTCCATTGAAATTCTTGCTAATGAAAGGTTTAAGAAAATTAGCTTCTAACAAATAAATTTCACTTGCGGTTCTTGAAGAAATATAAATTATCTAGAACAGTGATGGGAGAAAGCTGTAGACCCTCAGGCTTTTTACAGATCACAGAGATGTTCGCGTTTCAGCATGAGCTTTTAATTGTGCAGCAGTCGGCAGGATTACATTTTGCTCTGTTTCATGATGAATGATTCAAAGAGTGAGTACAACCACCCTTGAAATGGTCTCTTTAGCTGTACATATTTACTTGGCATTTGGCATTCTCCATACCTGGATTAGCAAAAACTTTGCAGCAAGTGTTTAAATGTGACGAATGCATTTTCACGGCACGTCTTTATGTATGCCGAGAAAGTGAATTGCTTGGTTTGTAAAATGTCTGAACAATTTAAGCTGAAGTTTTGTCATAGCCACCTTGTGTGAATCAAAAAAAAATAATTTCAGTGTAATTCTTAAGTAAAAACTTTAATGCCTGCTATTAAGGGAGGGTAAGGGCAATTCTGAATTTTGGGAAAGAATTCCAAATAACTTGGAGAGTTGACTTACGATACTAAAACAAATGTAAATGTGATTTGGTGTCATGGGGTGGAGCCGGAGGGCAAATCCTGGCTCCTAGAGAAGTTTTCATCAGGATCTCACCTCTCCCCTTTAGGACATCAGCAAAGGTAAGAAATGTCAGGGCTGGTTGCACAGAGCTGCTCACAGGGCCTGCAGGGCACTTTTCCAGCATGCTACTGGCTCCTTGGGGATGAAAGCGCAGTGCCAGTGTGGCACCTCCTGAAGGAGAAACCCTGTGACCCTCCAAACAGGACCTCTGCTGCTGGTGCCAGGTCCAGGGAAGGGATGCTGGCAGGCTGGGAGCAGAACTGGCTTCTGGTGCTGCTGGCTGGGGAGATGGGGATGGAAGAGTCCCCAGTGCGGTGTGGTCCTCACAACTGCTAAGATGGGATTGCATTTCTTTAGTTAATTACAACCCAAGTATTCACATTCATCATGTATCCCTGTTCTCCACAGACTTAAAGCCATTTATTTTACAGCCAGAACTTTTTTCATTATTTTGTGACAGTTTTGACAGAGGATGGCCCTAGGGCAATTTAATTCCTCTCATACCTATCGGTTTGTCTGTCTGTACTCTCAGACAGGCCCTCAGATGAAGCAGTCTACCATAACTCCGTCTCACCATCTCTTGAGCAGAGTAGAGCTGTACTCTTCATATTCACACATTGTGTGGCTCTGTGTGCTGATAAGTCATTAAGGGAATTGTAATTATATGCTGTCTAGTCCAGGACCCTGTCACAGTAGGCAGTTTATTAACAGGAAGGTATGTGTGCATGCACTCATACAGACTCCTAGTCTTTGTCTTTGAAACCAGGTTGTCATATGAATTTAGGCTCCCCTAATACTTTGTTTTGTGTACTAGGGATATCAGAACAAAATGCCTGTGCCCCTTTGGCATGGAGAGTTGTGACTTTGTTCTGGATCTTTGCAAGTTGTTACTGAAGGAAAAAATTGTGGCTCAAGTTAGAAATACCTTTGTTATTTTTTTGCCTTAGGTCTCATTTATTACTGATGTATGTAAACAGGCTTTATCCTTCTTGCAGCTTCAAATGCTGTCTTAACAAACCTCTGGCCTGTAGCACAACTAGGTCTTAACTCTTTCACGGCCAAGCTTGCTTTTCCTGGGCCTTTCTATTTTTTATGCACACAGCTTGCTAATATGCTTGCTAATAATGCCCCAAAGTGGCTGGTGGGCTCTTTTTTTTCTCTCCTAATTATCACTATAGAGTATCAATTTAATTATTCTATTGAGTATTCAAGGAAAGACCCATCACGCCTCTCTTCACATCAAAGAGACACTTGATGACAGACACTTTAAAAACAAAACAAAACAACAACAACATGATTATAGCCAATATTATGATGCTTTATGAAGTGACTGATAAGGAGCTAAGGAAAAGCATTGGACTCTTTGTTCATCTGAAGTAGGTTATCAAGACTCAAAATATGATTGCTTGTGTACTTATAACTATGAAAGCTTATTGGTGTGATGTTGACTTTCTTGAACTTCTTGTAATAAGTCCTGTGGTTAATGAGTCCTTTCTTTGGTTGCTCTTTGACTGGGTGCCTTTCATTTGAAGTTTTAAGCCTCAGCACAGAATATAGCTGATATTTGAACTGTAAAATTAAAAAGCAAAACCTCTAATATCTTGATCTTTGGGCCCCTGCAAGCACTCAGTGAGAATTAAGTGTCAAATTTACTAAATCAGAAAGCAAAATGATCACCTTATATCCATACGTTTCAAGTGTCCATCTTTTAATAGTGAGAATATTTTGTCCTTTTTGTGTTCAGCTGCCCGTGGTTTTTAGTGTATGGTGTAGAATACAACTTATTATTACCAACCTACATTGGTAATAGGCCATCATTAGCTGTACCAAATAGGAGGTGAACGCAACAGAATTCAATGCAGGTTACTTTCAAGGTGCGGCAGAGTTCACAGGACAGAAGGCTCTCATTTTCTGAGTTGTAAGACATACAGCATCTCAGTGAATAACTCAGTTGCTATTAATCTGTTTTTTGTTGTTGTTGTGGTTGGTTGGTTGGTTGGTTGATTTTTTTATTATTATTATTATTTTTTTAAGAGTAGATGGTACTTTAGAGATTTCAAAGAGATTTCAAGGTGTACACCTATGTAGGAAAAGTTACCAAAAGTCTTAAATGGGAGAAAGATTGGCTTGGCATAGCATAGGAATGCTAATGCTAAACTAGTGTTGCATAAAGCAGAGCGTGTTATCAAAATAGATGAAACCATTTTTGAGGAGGAAAAAAATTCAGAGCCAGTAACATTGAAAAGAAATTATAAGGGAGTGAATGGTTTTCCACAGAAAAAAAAGTTTGAGTGTATCTATCCAGGATCTAAGTAAATTAATCAGGCCACAATTAGTTTCGTGTAGGCTTTTGATTTTTCTCCTTTACAAAATAAAAATAAAAAAAATTGATTCTAGACCATTAAAAAAAAAGTAAATGTTTGTTTTCAACCTTTTTAATAAAAAAACAACAACTTCGGCCAGACCTAGTAGGTAAAATTGGCAAAAGTCCAATCTTTCTCCCTTTCTTCAATATTATTCTTAATAATTTTTATTGTTATTGTTGTTATTATTATAAAACATAGAGTGTTGAGATTTCAAAGATGACAGTACTGCAGGTAATGAACAAAGAGAGGCTTAGTGTGGTGCCATGGAGCAACCTGACCATTATTGTGAATAATACTGTATTTTGTATTCTAAAAAGACAAAAATTTCTAAAGATGGTTTAGTCCTCAGCTTTTTACTTTTATTGCCTGTTTCTCTCCAAGACTCAGTTTCTCAGATAATGTTTTATGAGGAGCTTGTGATCAGCTTGGAGTAATTCCTTTAGCAACTGGATGAAGGTGCTGTGTGATCTCATTATCCTGGTAACGGCTGATGGTGACATTCTTTGCCTAATTTAATGCCATAGAGTCTGATGTTCTTGCAGTCTGGAAAGTTCACTGCCTTTTCATATAATTATCAGTGATCAGGTTTGTCATAAGCCTATCATCTGAAAGGGCTGGAAGGTCACAAGTCTACAATAATATTTTATTGATGTGCTATATTTAAAGGCATTGGAAGTCTTGAGGATTCTTTGTGAGGTGGTATAGTGCTTTACAGACAGATATTTGGTGAATCCTCTTCATTTCCTTCAGTTTTCAACAGCAGAGCCATCATCTGTCCCTTCATTTCCTTTCCCTCAGGTATTGTGAAGGGTAATTTTAGTACTTATTTCCCTGGATTTGAAAATAAGACATTTTGATTTTTTGTGAGCACCTAGCATAGCTGCAGGAATTGCAGTGCAGTTGGTCTAGAACTCAACCTATTGTATTCTCTGGCTGTACTTTATTTGTGCAATGCTGATGCGCTATTTTTTTTTCTCTGTTTTTAAATAGCACACCATCATGTTTTAGGAACGTTTGAGTTGCGTTTTCAATCTTTACTCTAATATTTGCATATTAATAAGCCATTGAAAAACATTAGGTAAATTTTATATCATAATGAATATATTATCAAATCAAATGGCCTTTAAGGGTAATTATAGAAAGCTACTAACACCTAGGGAGATTAAATTTGACTTTTGTTTAACTTTTCTCTTTTCCTGTACAGTGAAGTACCAAAGTCTTGGAACTGATGTAAGCATTTCAGTAATGTCAGAAAAATGTTGGAGAGGAGGCCTATCTCACTGAGTTTTTTTCTCTTTTCTTTTTTTCCCCTCAATATTATTCTTTTTTTTGTAAAGTTACTGTTGGATATTTCAAATTATTTTCACCTTAAAGATCTATTTTGTTTGTTCAAGTTAGGTACTTAAAGCTATTCCAGGCTCTGCAACCTAAAAAGAAATAAATATATATATATATATATATGTTAAAGTTATTCTTCTACCAGGCAACTGAGAGCAAAGGGAAGAGGCAGACAGTCTTTCTGCATCATTTTTAAATTAGGAATGAACATCGCAAGACAGATCTAAAAATCATATGATCTTTGCGGCAGTTGCAGGGCAAGCAGGCGATCAGGCCTAGTCAGCATGGGTTTATGAAGGGCAGGTCCTGCTTGATGAACCTGATCTCCTTCTATGACAAGGTGACATGCTTAGTGGATGAGGGAAAGGCTGTGGACGTGGTCTACCTTGACTTCAGTAAGGCATTTGACACCGTTCCCCACAGCATTCTCCTCAGGAAACTGGCTGCTCATGGCTTGGACTGGCATATACTTTGTTGGGTGAAGAGCTGGCTGGATGGCCAGGCCCAGAGAGTTGTGGTGAATGGAGTCAAATCCAGTTGGAGGCCGGTCACTAGTGGAGTCCTCCAGGGCTCGGTACTGGGACCAGTCCTCTTTAACATCTTCATCGATGATCTGGATGAGGGGATCGAGTGCGCCCTCAGCAAGTTTGCAGACGAAACCAAGTTAGGTGCATGTGTCGATCTGCTCGAGGGTAGGAAGGCTTTGCAGGAGGATCTGGATAGGCTGGACCAATGGGCCGAGGCCAACGGTATGAAGTTCAACAAGGCCAAGTGCCGGGTCCTGCACCTGGGGCACAACAACCCCAAACAGAGCTACAGGCTGGGAGATGTGTGGTTAGAAAGCTGCCTGGCAGAGAAGGACCTGGGAGTACTGGTTGACAGTCGGCTGAATATGAGCCAGCAGTGTGCTCAGGCGGCCAAGAAGGCCAACAGCATCCTGGCTTGCATAAGAAACAGCGTGGCCAGCAGGTCCAGGGAAGTGATTGTCCCCCTGTACTCGGCTCTGGTGAGGCCGCACCTCGAGTACTGTGTTCAGTTTTGGGCCCCTCGCTACAAGAGGGACATGGAGGTGCTTGAGTGAGTCCAGAGAAGGGCTACGAAGCTGGTGAAGGGTCTGGAGAACAAGTCTTCCGAGGAGCGGCTGAAGGAGCTGGGACTGTTTAGCCTGGAGAAGAGGAGGCTCAGGGGTGACCTTATTGCACTCTACAGGTACCTGAAAGGAGGCTGTAGCGAGGTGGGGGTTGGTCTGTTCTCCCACGTGCCTGGTGACAGGACGAGGGGGAATGGGCTAAAGTTGCGCCAGGGGAGGTTTAGGTTGGATATTAGGAAGAACTTCTTTACTGAACGGGTTGTTAGTCACTGGACTAGGCTGCCCAGGGAAGTGGTTGAGTCACCCTCCCTGGAGGTCTTTAAAAGACATTTAGATGTAGAGCTTAGGGATATGGTTTAGTGGAAGATTTGTTAGCGTTAGGTAGGAGGTTGGACTCGGTGATCTTGGAGGTCTCTTCCAACTTTGACTATTCTGTGATTCTGTGATTGTTTGGCCCTTTTTAGACACGTTTTTTGAGATACTGTGCTCTTCATGTGTTGGAGTTTAGAAATATACAGTAAATATACCATTCTCACATGTTCTTTTGATCACAGTAGATTAGATGAAGTTTCAAGGTGATACCAAATATCGTGTGACATGAGAAAAACTGATTATTGGAAGTTCTGACAGCTCTGGAACTTTGGATGCTTGGACTAGGTGATCCTAGAGGTCTTTTCCAACCTTAATGATTCTATGTTCTGTGATTCTGGATTAGGCATAGGGAGCACTAGGTAATGATGGAGATGTTCAGCTGAATTTTTGGACACAATCAGAGAACCATAGAATGGCCTGGGTTGAAAAGGACCTTAAAGATGATCTAGTTTCAACCTCCCTGCTCTAGGCAGAGTTGCCAACCACTAGAGCAGGCTGCCCAGAGTCACATCAAGCCTGGCCTTGAATGCCTCCAGGGATGGGGCATCCACAACCTCCCCGGGGAACTTGTTCCAGTGCCTTAAAGAGCTAAGGTTTAAAATCTCATTGAATTTATACCCTTTAGACTTTCCAGTTAGCTGCAGTAGAAGCATCAACTTGCATTACTTAGTTTTGGAGAAGCTATGCTGACCCTCAGACAAATTTATGCATCATCTCAGCACACTGGAATCGCTATTTCTGTCTCTGCTCACTGACAATGAACAAATAACCAACCATTTCCATCATCAGCAGTTTCTTTCCTCCTCTTTTCCACCCTCAGATTCCAGGGGTGGGTGGTGGGGTGGTGACAGCTTGAAGTGATTAGATATATTTTCAGATACCTATGCATTTTGTTTTTTTTTTTTTTAAAAAAGTGTTTCTCCTTGTCACAGCTGAATTACGGATTTTTAAATGTTTTTTATAGATGCATTGGTAAAACTGGCATATTTATGTTGAACGTAACTGGGTAGATTTGGGGAGGGGACCCATTATTCACTCCTGTTTAAAACTGCTTCTTCAGTGTAAATGTTCCTTTTGTTTTCCCATTAAATGAACTTCTGCAAAATCCAATATCACTGTACAAGTATGGAAAGCAAATCTTCACATGCATGGACAGTCGCACCACAAGTGGTGTGTTTTATTGGAGACTGGATTTTACTTAATACAGCAGGGTACTGTATTCCCAAAATGCCCTTCCAGAGCATTGGCATAGAGGCAGTTATAAAGGATGGATAAAAGATTTGATGTTGCTCTCAGGAATAGGTTATACTCAGCACACATGTATATACAAAATGTGCCATTGCATAATGGCTAATTTACCTGGATATTAATTCTCACTTCCCTTTTGAAAAAATTCAAAGTTGCAGTAATCCTTCACATGAACTCTTCCTGATTTGTAAAACTTATGTTTATCCATTCACAAAAGAGAAGCACTACCATATGATTTGCATAAGCAGTTGAATTACGGTGTATATGTCGTGTGAGAAGTATTTATGATCCTGCCATGGTAAGGCAAAAATTATGCATTGTTTTTGAAAAAACAAGATACAAGAAAATCTAGACAAAAGTAAAGTGAATCTCCTTCCTTATGGGAAAGGAGAAAAAAATTAAAGGGTGGGTTGACCTAGATCCGTGTACAAAGCAAAACTGCAGTATTTTGATGTATACAGATAAATTTCTCCTGTACTGTTTTCATATGGGCAGAGTTATGTGAGTATTGTTATGGTATTTTCCTACTTTGACTCATTCTCACTAAGCTAAGCAACCCCAGTGCGGGAAGCCTTTACATTGGTATAATGAGTTCAGAATTGTACTGGGTTGTACGAGGTCTAAGAGTCTGTTTCCACCCTCTTTGTGTCTAAATTCTCTTACCTTCTCCCCCAGCAAACACAGCTTTGTACAGATGTGTCTATAGTATTATAAATTTTTGTAGATAAATGAAAAGTTTGTACTTTATCAGCTTCCGAATTTGCTGTCAATAGTGCTTCACAGCTATGTGAAGATTTTTTGTCCTGCATGCTCTTCCAGTATCAGTTTCACAGGAAAAAACAACACGTTTTTGTTGTTGTTTTTTTAAAGCTTGATAAAAGCTAGGTAGTTAATCTACATTTCTTCTAACTGAATTAAAACTTAAGCAAATATGACATTCTGTGCAGTAAGGTTTAATATTGATGCCACCTGAGAAAAGGTATGTTCCCAATACATTTTTGGGATTTCTCATTGTACTTAACGGAGCTGAGACATGTTTCCAACTCCTTTCCGATCTTTTTGTATGTCTAGCTTCTCTATGTCACCCTCAGTTTCTGATGAACATAATGATGACTGTTGGTAGCAATTAATGGTTATATTCCTGTCAGGAACCCCAAAATGCCTCAGACAGCAGAAGAAGAGGCCTGAACTGTACCCTACTGATGGTTTCAGAGAACCCTGTGACTTACCACATCAAGTATAGCTATGTCTTTTAAGAATAATAATTTATAATAATAATAAAAGTTCTTCCCTGGTACAGTTATATTAGGAAAAAAATGCATGTAGAGTAAGCCTGTTTTATTTCCTTTCTATCAAACATTCATTTGGAAGGGTATGCTTCTGTAAATCATCCTATTAGCGGCAGCCCATCTGCTCACATTTCTTCCGAGATAGCGTAACTCTTGTGCATGCATGCATGTACACAACACAAAGGTTTCCACTTCCAGTCAGTGTTGATTCCCATTGGACTTCAGGTAAGAGGAGGAAGATTAATGATCTGGGAAGAGGAGAGAAAGTTGCACGCACTTCAAAACTTGAATGGAGTGGCCTAGCTCTTCTCCCTCATATGCCAGGCATATATGAGTAATGAGAAATTTTCTCAGTTAAGCTATGGTAAGGATGGTTCTTACTGATTGTATGTGGGCTAAAAGGGAAGCAAAGCAAGATTTATTTTTCATGTGTTTATATATCATGGAGTTTTTAATCCTGTTTTCAAGTTGTGCCCTGCTCAACATGGACTCCATATGGTGTGTTTCAAATAAATATTTGTTCTGCTACCTTGAGTCTTGCAGTTGCAGTATTTCCATCCACACAAGCCATATTACAGAACTTCTTGTGGCAGTGTCCATTTTACTGTAATTGGTTGATCTGTATGAGGTGGGAGGGAGGGAGGGTTACTCTCTCATTTCTGTCTCTGAAATGAGAAGAATCGTACAGCAATAGGACTTTTGTTTTCTGTATTCCCTTTTATTACTTAGACATTTCTGAGCTGATGTGAGCTATAATTTGAGAATTCCCAGGAGCAAGATTGCCATTTTTTTTTTTTCCCTTTACCACCTGTGTTTCTCAAGTACCAAAGGGTTTTATTACAGCCTGATCAGAAGTCTCAGGAGCACCATTCACTTGGAGCAGATTGATGGTGTTCTGAATCTTGTGGCCTTACAAATGTATATTTAATCTTGTTTTGGTGCATGTAGAAAAAGCTGATGGTGTTTTTAAGATGCAAAATAATCTATTCAGTGACAAATCTTTAATGCTGATAAACAGTCTACTTGCATTTCTCACAGATGTATCATCTTTTCATTAAAACCTCCTTGGTATACATTAAACCTTGAATGTCTAAGGTCAGATCAAGGACATGTTCAATGTTCATTGATATGACTGTGATCTCTAATATTGCAGTATATTCGGGGGAAAGAGGAGGTGTAGAAAACGTATGACATATATGGGACTTACTTCTCCCAAAATTTTAGCTCTCTTTTGTCTCTCTGGTGCATCAGAATGATGGCTGTCATTCCTGTCCTACCTTTACATGTGTTCGCATCATGGTAGCAGCGGCTCTGCAGTGAGTTGTACTAGGCCTTCTTGAGAAGATTTCATCTGGAGTGCGTTGCATGCACTGAAAACTCTGTTTATCTTTTACATGGAAGCGTAAAAGTTGCATACAATAGGGGATGCATTTTAAGTGTGGTAGACATGGCCCATCACAGCAAAAATAACTAGGAATTAGGCAGCAACTGAGGCTTTGTCCAGCAGTGACTGAGGCATTCAAAGCCACCAGTTCTGGAGCACTTTGAGCCAGAAGTCCATGGGGCTCGATTTTCAGAGTGCCGAATCACCTTGTCAGAAAGCAAGGCCTTTGCTGCTCTTTACCACACAGAGGTAGAAGCCCCAGAAATTAACTTTTGAAAGCTAAGATCAACGCACTCAGTAGAGATTTTTCAGTTCTTGAGACATTGACAGTCTCTTTGAAATACATTGTTTGAGTGCAGCTCTTTTCATCTAGGAAAAATGTAACAGGCAGTAAGTATTAAGTATGATGGAGTCATTACTTCTGGAGGTGAAATATCACCATTGTACCAAATTGAAATCTTTGTGCTGAGACATCACTTACAAGGAAAATGCATGAGGCTGTCAGGATCTCATTTCCTCTTGATGAGTAGGGAATGCAGCCCCCCGGAACAGAGGGGAATATCCCAAGTAACTATGCAAATGCTGCGTTATAACGGAGAAGGATTATGGGAAGGGGCGGTGTTCGGTGTATGATGTAAGCAGTGATGCTGACTGCATGTAACAGTAAGAAGCCAGCTTTCCCTGAAATATAAAGTTTTTCTGTCCTTCCTTCCTGTCTCTTATATTTAAAGTAACTCTGTTTCAGAATGTGGATTGGTCAGTTGGCCCGGAGATAATGATTTCTGGCAAGCCAGTTTAGCTTCTGTGTTGAACAAAATGTGTGGTAGAGGCACAGCTGGATGATTAATTAATGCAGATGTGGCTAAGATGACAAAGGGAAAGAGCTACTTTGTGTGAAAATGGGTTGAATCTTCCTAATGTTGGATGCTTATAGACCCTCACTGATTTATTAAATGATGCAGATTTGCCAGCTTGAGTTCACAAATTCCATTCCACTAATGAAATTTAATTTTTCGGTGTGTGACTTCTAATTGGCAGGTTTATAACCTGCCTGGGATTGGAGCTCTGCAGCTGGAGCCAGATGTTACTGTGGCAGGTGTTGCAAGAGATTATTTAAATTAAATCTTGGCTGTTGAGGGTCTGCTTCTCGTCCAGCTTTCACTCAGTTAAGGCACATTTAAGAGAGGTGCAATGAATGTTATGTGTGCTGAAATGTTCTTGTAATAAGTCCTATCACTTCAGTCCTTTTGTAAGCTTTTAAATTCTGACGTGAAATTTTTCAGGTGAGTATTCAGTGGTATTCAGTGGAAGTTTTTGTTTTGTTTTTTGTTTGTTTGTTTGTTGTTTTTTTTAACACATACCTTAATCCTATCTAACCCAGGTACTCTGAAGTAACTCAGGGCCAGGGCATTAACTCTCCCAGTGTCCTATCACTTATCAGTGCCGAGGGAGATGAAGTCACACGTGTACAGAGCTATCTAAGGTAGTTTAAACAAAGCTTGACAGCTTCAGGAGAGGTTTGATGTTGTCATTGTAATTGCTTGAGAATGGAGTCGTGCACTTCACAGAATGCTGGCAACATGCACTGGCTGGTGACACCTGGCTCCTGGGCTGGACGGCTTGGTCTGTTTCATGATTCGTATGGACACAGGGTCACCATCTCAAACAACCAGAGCACGTTTTCCTTTCAGCTCTTCGAAGTGACCAGTGATGTTTCTTCACAGTTGGTGTTTTTGTGCTGAATGTCTATACTGGTTGAGTATGTTCAAGATTTTCATTTGTTTCTCAGTTAAAATCTGGATTTTTTTGGTGTGAAATTTTATGTTCTCATCCAATTCTTTTTATTAGGATCAAGTTATTATCAAGTTATGCACAGGACTCTATTGAGATAGATTTGTATAATAATGGTCACTGTTATTACTACTATAACATTATATGTAGTACTCTGTCATTAATTTTCAAAGCTTTTATATAAAGAAAAGTTCAATGTTATTACTGTGATCTTGTAGGTTACTCTGCTGGACATTATTGAAGTAATAAGAGTATCTAGCCAATAGCCTCCTAATAAAGCCAGTATCACTAAAGTCTTAACAGATTACAGTGTGCCTGGAGTTCATGATGATGCACACTGGAATGAGAGCGCCTAGATGCTTTGCTCTGCTCTTGGGAGCCTTGTCCTATTCCAGCATTAGTACTAGAATAAAAAGATGTTATGGACATGCTTCCCTTTTACTGACTTTAAAGAACAATCAACACACAGGGATTGTACAGGGCTCAATCAGTAAAGACTTTGTGGAAGGAAGCATAGGCAATGTTCAGTGGGCACTGCCCCACTTGGAGCCAGGTCTGAAAGGCTCTTGGCATGGAAGTAGACAGAAAACTAGTCTACAGACTAGATGCAGTGTTGATAGAAGGAAGCTTGTCTTTGATATCTAGAGCTAGAAGCAGTCCTTGGCAAACAGAATTGCTTGGCTCCCCAAGGGTCTCTGAGCAAATACTTTGAGAATGAAGGCTCACAAAAGATTATGGGGGTGTGCTGGGGGTCTTACATTGGATTTTGCCTTGAATTATGGAGTTTCTTCTCTTCCCTGCTCATTAAAGAATGGAAGATAAATTGGAAAAAAATACGTGACTAAGCAATTTGAGGAATACATGGAATCTAATAAATAATTCTTTTTTTTTTTTAAAAAAAAAAAAGGAAGAAGCTGTGGATCCCCATGCCTTGAAGTGCTCAAGGCCAGGTTGGATGGGGCTTTGGGCAACCTGGTCTAGTGGGAGGGGTCCCTGCCCATGGCAGGGGTGTTGGAACTGGATGATCTTTAAGGTTCCTTCCAACCCAAACCATTGTATAATTCTATTATAAGATTTACTGCAGGATAAAACATAAAAGGCCATGTTCTGTTAATGCTTTTTTTTTGTTTTTAATTTATTTCTGTCTGGTGATACTATACTAAATAATATACTCAAATCTGTAGCTGAAATGAGGTGATATAATTGCAACTACTTCACATTTTTTAAAGGCAGGACAACAGGGAAATTTCTTATGAGATTTAAAAACAAACAAACAAACAAAAAAACTGGACTATGCTTAGTTTCATCTCCTTTTCTTATAGTGGTTGTTTTTTTTTGTGCTCCAAGAACTATCCTAACTAGTTGGTGAAGGCATTCCCTGAAAGTGCTGTGTTTGCCTTCTGGTATGAATGTGCAAAGCTTCTCATTTATTCTACCCTGCTAGAAGAAAATTGAGAGTGCTGATTTAGCAAAGGCAGCTTGCCTCATTGTCCAGGAGGACTATTTCTTAAGCAAAAGCATGATTAGAGTCTATTCTCCTAATTCAATGCTATCTTACATTTTTGAAAGTATGTGAAATATAATTACCTACAGTACACTAAACGTAGGCACTTACCAGACACCTAAATCTCATGTACCTTCCAATTGTTTTATTAAACTGTATTTGTTGTCATAACCTTAACAGAGCACACAGTTTCTTTGAAAGGCCTCCAAGGAGAATTTCCACCTCTCTAAGTCAGGCTCTAAACTGAGGCAGAAACAAAAGCATCAGTTTATCTTTACATCTAAACTCAGGAAGAGCGTATAGAATTATTTTAGGAGGACTGGTTCATTAAGCACTTATAAAATTAGGTGCAGATCAGACACTGAAGTCAAATAATTGAATACACTGGTATCTGTCAAGCTTTTTGTTTGTTTGTTTGTTTTTGTATGTTTGGTTGTTTTTTTCCATTTCTATTCTCTTGCTTAACTGCTTCTGCCTTCTGTCGTCCTTCTTCCAGGAAAATGCTGCTCTTTATCTGTCAAGGCTGTCACTGCAGTGTATTTTCTGCTTTGCATGAAGACATGCTCTGTGTGGACACATGCAATTACAACTGAACTTGCTCTAGCAGAGGCAAATTGCTGTAGTAGCCAGGTCAGAGACATCACTTCAGTCACCAGGCTTGGTGTTGAAATACCACCAGGCTCAGGTTGAAATGCCCTTAAAATTACTTCTCTCTCATTAATGGTTTAATGATCAAAATCTTATCCAGGGAATCTGATTCACTCTTGTGAAGTTGAGCAGTGCTGGTAGTCCAAGACATGCAAAATTGTCCATGAATCAATTAATAGGGAGAAAAAATGGTTACAAATCTAGTCGTTCTCCAGATGGTTTAGAAAAAGTGAAGGAAGATGGTGACTAATGCAACCTTCAGTTCCAATGAAAGCACAGTTTACTCAAGTTTGCTCTCTCAGCTGCTTATTAGAAGTGCTTTTAAAAGGTAACATTATATTAGTGATAGTGGCTTATCGTTGTTGAGAAAATACTTAAGATATTTAATTTCATCTGAGGTTTTGTAGGAGAACTTGATAGAGTGTAATGTATTATTATGTTGCATGGCTATTAGTCTTCAATATAACTTCCATTATGTTTGTATATTACACACAATTTAATCACCTGGCTTGCTAATATTCCTTTAGTAAAAACATAACGATAACTTAGAATAAAATGGCCGTTCTTGATTTTGGTCTTTAGAGGTCACCACCAACACTAACAAATGCTTTTCTACTTGAATATGTTAAGTGTTTTGTTCCTAAGGATTAAAAAGAAGTGAAGAAAAGAACATCACTCCAAACCAAAAGATGTCTAACCCAACATAAAGCACTACAGGCCAGGTTCTGCCACTTGTTAGTGCTCAGGATTACTTTGATGCACAGTCGGCCCACTAGGTGTTGTCTTTCTCATGATCTAAAATGGGTAGCCATGCAGATAGAAAAGGATACTCAGGGCAGTTTTTATGCTAGGACAAACAAATCAATGCAGCTTATACATCACGTGCAGCAAAGATGACGCTGAGCTTATTTGAGCCTCTTTCCAACCACAAAGTCGTGAGGTTCTCTGGCCATTGTAGGAAAACGTGTTGGGTTTAAAATATTTCTCTGAGGAGCAAGAACAGATGGTCCTCGGGAGCTGGTGCCTCCTCACTTGGATTCCAGCATAGTCAGAACAGCACTGTTGTGTCCTGAATACAGCCCGAGGAGAAAGCCATGAGAGCTCAAAAGAAGGTACTGCTTAAGCATATGGACACTGGAACATAGTCCTTATTTTCTCTCCCATGTACCAAAGCTTGGTATCTTTCCACAAAATGAGTATTTTCACGCTATAAAATTCATAATGATGTATGTTAGACTGTCACCGTTTGTACACAAACAGAACTGAAGAATAAAGTGTGTGAAATGTAGACTCAGTATTGAATGTAAAGACACAGCCTGTGTTTCCTACTCGTGTTGGGAGGCTTTGCATTGGGTGAGTAATGCAGGAACCTGGGTGCCTAGCTGTGGGTATTGTAATTAAGCAAACTTTGCAATAGCAATTTGGAGATGAACATAATCCACAAACTAGACAAGCATTTTGGTTCATTGAACTTTTGTCTTCATTAAATTTGTAGTTGATTGCTTATACTTCTGACAGGGAAGCGTGGTTGTATGCAGCCTACTTTTGATAAGTGCTTTTGTATGTTAACCTTTTGCCAAATAACTATTTTAAAATATTTATTTTAAAAGTGGTTCATGTCTTTTTTGGGCTTGTTCAAATGAGTCAGCTCAGTCACTTTTTAGCTGCTCTCAAATTATGTTGCAGTTTTAATTGTCTGCTTATGAGAAAAGAAAATAAAGCCAGCAACTGAATTGTTTAAATTTGTAGGTAGTAGAAATAAAAATATCTAAAGCCTGAGTAGGGTGTTAGTAATTTATTTGGGATTCTGTGCAACTTGTATGCATTTTAATGTATTGATGCTTCTCACTTTTAGTGTGAACAAATGAAAGGTCAAATGTGTATCTGATGACCTTACAGGACTTAATACTAAAAAACAGATGCAGTCTACATCCCAAGGTGCTGGCAAGGCTCAAACTGGAATTTTGGACAAAACATTAAAAAACAATGAATACTCTAAAAGCAACATGGCTGAACATTTTAGCATTTGTGCTATTTTTTAAAACAGTGATGTATGAAATGTTCCTTAGGGTCTTTTTTGTGTTGTCCCATATCTCACAAAAGGAAAACAAATGTTAAAGAAATATACGCAAGGTTTTATTTTACAGGCTTGGGAAAAGAGGTGTCACACAGACAGTCTTTCAGTTGTCTTTGAAAACTTAAGGACTACTTGCCTGATTTTTTTTTTTTATAAGTTTTTTTTTTTTTAAAAAAAATGTTTGTCTATGAGACATCTGGGATGCCGAATCTGAATTATTCAGAAGACAGCAATATTCAGTACTGTGGAATATATTTTACCTGTTTGAATTTACTTGTAAAGCTTGTCTCAATTGAGATTATGGTTTGCTTACTGTTATGTTTGCTGGATGTGTCTTACTATTTCTGAAGTAAAAACAGACATACAAAGTCTAGTTGATCTGTTAAGAGAATGGCCTGCTATAATTAAATCAGAGAAGACCTGTGATATGCAAAGCTGCTTTTTTGTACTCGTACATGAAAGAATCTTATTTGCAGTTAGCCAATGTAAGGTTTAAGACTGCTTTTATATCATGTTATAATACCTTGGTTTTGCTATATTTTAAGCAGATTATGAAATTTGAAGAATAATCTGGACAGACTGAGGACTCCCAACTGTGCCAGATGTTTTTAATAGACCAGTGAGCATATATATAAAATCATCTGTTTTTACCTTTCAGAGCAAGAGTTTTTCTGCCATCTGCAAGCTAAAAATACCCTTTCCATTTCAGAGTAAAGAGACAGTGGTGCTATACTAAAGGTGTAGGATTGGAGGTGGTATGAACTGTGAGAGTATCGGCACTCAGAAAACTCAGATTCTTGCAGGTGAAGAAAGCAACCAGAAAATGGGGTGCTTTTTTTTCTTGTTTTGTTTTTCTTCAGTGGGAATATGTTCCAACTGGTTTTCATTGTGGATATTTGTGAGTGTTGTTGCATTCACCATCTTCTCGTTGACAACCCATAGAAACAACTCCAAGATTGTTGATTTTCATCAACTCACCGAGTCTGCTTCATTGGCATATCCTAATCAACTTTACTTCATATGACAGTATTTTAGATATTCAACAAAACACAAACTCATGTCTCATGCTACTTTTTTTTTTCTTTTTTTTTTTTTTTTTCTCTAAGATATGAGGGAGCTTTAAATCCCTGATAGTTAGTTATAGTTCTGTGGTGACATGAGGTGTTCTTTTCTCTTTAGACTTCCTTGCCTTCTTGTATTTCAACCTTTCAAGTTCTTATTTTCTAATTTCATTCCCTACTTATAAAGACAAAGGTCTTTTGTTATTTTTAGCCTGTTTTCCTAAGACAATGAAGCAGATGTGATCAGATTGTCCCTTTGTACCTGTCTCTGTCCTTCCCAATAATTTGGGCACAGGTCATTTTCAACCTAGTTTGGCATTGGGGGCATATGAAGTTCTGATAAATTTAGAAAAAAAAAAAAGCTTTCTGAACACACTGGGTTTCTTCACTGTATCCTCCTCATAGCAAGGAGAATCCTTATATCACACTTTATTAGATATCAACAGATTCTTGTTGGACCTAAATGGAGACTTAAATCCACAGGAAAACAATTCTCATCAATCCCATTGTTCACTGGAAAACTTAAATAACAACTTCCACAATGCTGATTTTTCTTATGCTTTTGATTTGGGGCTTCAGGTGGAAGCTCAGTGTTTCTGCCATCACAGACCAAAGAGAACTGCTGGCATTTGTTAGGTAAACATTGAGAGCTAGTGATGTGAATGACTTCATTACACAAAGTATACGTGAAGGCAGAGAGCATAATATCGTAAGTGGAGTTCATGCCACTTACCATGCACCTTGTTTGTGGGCTCAACTTCATGAGCCTCCAAGTCCGATTGATATCCCTTTCAACAAAAAAGAAGATGGACAGCAAAGTGCATGAGGTGAGGGATATGACTGCAAGTCAACTGTGTGGAAAGCAATGGAAATGAGAGATGTGCTGAAGTGGAGGCAGTCAGGAGGGATAGGGTCAGTAGAGTCAATGTTAACAGGGAATGCCAGAGTTATTAAATGCTGTCATAGGATAATGGTCTCCCACTGGCATATCAATATGAAGACATTTATGGGCAATTAATGTCAAAGCCAGGCAGAGAAGGAGATATTGATCCTCTAGTACTGTACCAGCATACAATGCCTTTATTTTCCCTCTATCAATTGATTGAGGCTCTATGAAGTATTTTATCCAATGGACGTTGGTGCAATTAAGTGACGGTTGCTTTCTATAAAGTTATTAACTTGCTTGCTTTAACATTAATCATTTCAATTGTTTTGGACCTGCTCTACATTATAGCCAACCATGGACTGCCACATCTAAAATGTACAACTTTTATTACGAGAAGTTTAAAGTAATCCTAGGCAAAAAAAAAAAAGATGTATCTGAACACTTGACAAAAGGAAATGCTTGTGCTTCTGGAAGTTGCTCCTGTTAGGAAATGCTGAAATATCACAGAATCACAGAATAGTCTAGGTTGGAAGAGACCTCCAAGATCACCGAGTCCAACCTCCTACCTAGCGCTAACAAATCTTCCACTAAACCATATCCCTAAGCTCTACATCTAA